>NW_024472039.1:0-9877 GCF_017654505.1 Polyodon spathula | reverse complement strand
CATAGGTATACTCAGGTGCACTCACAGATGCTCAAAAATAATAATGAAAACCAAAGGCAAAATGAAAAGGGAAAACAAAACACAGTACTAAAACTACAAAACAAAAGTGTTGCTTACGCAGTACCCCCACTGCCGCTATGCCGGTCAGCTTGGGTCTCCGTCCTACACTTGGCTATTCTCTATACACTGGGGTGGCCAGAGTTCCCTGGATCTCTACACACGTCCCTAACAATTTATTTAGATTCTGGTTTTATTTGTTTAAGATGGGCTGTCTTCCTCAGCTGTGCTTGCCTTCTTCAACCGCTGGCATTCCTGCCTGGTCTTTGTTTACACTGGCGTTCTCAGCCAGAGTCTCTGTGTATTCCCAATCATGGCCACCCGAATGCATAACCAAGTGCAGTACTTATGGGCTGAGCAACCCCCCCAAGGCCATGGTCTACTAAACAAGACATGTTTATATAAAACACAATACAAAGAAGCACTGAGTGAAATATGCCTTTTGGTTGAGTGACTTTAGAACAGTGATCTTTTTCATGGTATCTATCCCTCTGTAAATCTTGTACAGTTGTTTATGCCCCTTTTCTGTTTTCTTATCTAATAACAGCCAGCAATGGAATTTGGAATCAATATTGTCTATCAAACAGTAAAACACTCTGAAATGAACTGCAATATTGCTGAGCTCCTGTGAGGTAATATAATTAATCGTTGAGAAGCCGGTTCAGGAAACTTCCTTTTCATTTTAAAATAAATTCTGTTTAAAAGTAAGACCTGTTTAACTGACAGGCGACACACATCGCAATCCAATATATCAAGCAATAGGAATGGCTTTTGTTTTACAAACTCTTGAATAAATAAATAAAAGCTTTTGAAAGCTCAGTTATAAATAACTAAATAAATAAACATATTCTTGCAATCACACCCAAACTCTTAGCAGCTCTTAGAAAATAGGGTTTCTGGTGTTTTCTTAAGGCTCAGTTATGTAATGGGTGAAACTGAAAGATTCTAAATGGAACCATTTGATTCACAGTGTGGTTCTTAAATAGAATCCCTGTTCAAGGGTTCCAAATACAAAGCCTTGGCTGCAGCACCGTGGCTATGCTGCTCTGCTCCATGAACCAAACATGAATAGATTGGACTTTATGTTGAGCAGAACTGAATGCCGCTCATTGTCTCTTAATTACATTTACTAGGAATAAGGGCTCTAATGTGGGGTTTTTAATGTAAGCAGTATTAGTCCTCTTTACTTAGTATAGGATGCATGACAATTTTCTGGGTTCAGATGTGTGGTTCTTATTCCTGCAATCTCTGCACCTTAGCAGAAGTCTCTTGATAAAGCACACTTCTTCCCAGGCACTCCCCCTCCAGGACGTGGGGTAATATATGCATTCCATATGTTTATAGCTGTACACGGTACAAACTCCAGGCACTCGGGGTGCCTGTGTGTAATACATACACAACAATAATGATACTTTGCACATGAAAGAGCAAAACTCAGTCAAGATACCTGATATAGACAGCCTGTGTTATCACTGTGCCCCAAAACTAGTGAAAACCCTGCCGTGTTCACAATTATTATTATTATTATTATTATTATTATTATTATTATTATTATTATTATTATTATTAAAACTTCGTCGCAGCTTTTATAATTATATTTAAGGCACGGAATACTTAAGATAGTTTATTCAAATTAGTAATCAGGTGGTGTACACCAGTGTCTTACACAGATGTGCACAGTTAAATTTAGATTAGAATTATTATTATTATTATTATTATTATTATTATTATTATTATTATTATTATTAAGCATTTTTTTTAATATTTTTTTTTAGATTTTAACTATTATATTTTAAAATTATATTTTAACTATTTTTTTAGTATTTTAACTATTACAGGTGGACTTCCACAAGTGAAATGACAAAGGAACTTGAGATTTACAAACAAGGGAAAGTAGTATAGACCCTTAAAGAAGTTTACCACAGTAAATGTGTAGTTTTCCCAAGCATGGCTATACTATGCATGGGTTAGCATGATCTGTTGTGTTGAAATGTGCTTCATCATAACCTCTGTGGATTTTATAATGCTTACCTATGCTTTAGCATGCTTTAGCTATTAACTCATCTTTTTAGACAGTTTTCAATAACAAAAAGATGCCACTATCACACAGATGTCATGCACACATGCACACATGCATTAATGCAGGTGCCCTCCTTCCCTCCAGGTGTACTGCAGAAACTCTTTTGCTGGTGGCCACCTTGCCTCTGTGAACAGTGTCGCTCATCATGACCAGCTGGTCGGCTTGGTGAAGGCAGCCAACGTGGGCCCCAGCCTGGCCTGGCTGGGAGCATTCGACTTCATGGAGGTCAGTGGCCTGCACTGCATTGCTCTCTGCCTGGAAACCTTGCCTATTATCTCTCTATCGTCTGGTTGCACAGACCTTGGTAAGCACCGATGTTGGACCGCCGTACCAAAACTAACATTAAAGGAGGCCGTCCAAGACTGAGCTGATCAGGGTCAGTGAAACCAGAGATTGTCTTTCTTCAGTTAATGCACACACAGCATTACTGGTGGGGGAGTCCGTTTGGCATGGTGCCTATGCATCCCTTGGTAATCTGTCTAGATAAGTGATATTCACAAATAAATGAATGCAATAGTCCAGGTTGCCGAATCTTGGAAAGCTGTGAACTAATATAAACTTGACATGCTGGTAACTCCCACAAAGCCCTTTGTCTGTCATTCGAGGTTAATTAGAAATCTGAACAGGCAATGCAAATGGGAATTGATTTAATGTGCTCTCCTTGTGTTCCCATGTTTGCTGGACTCAGGTTCCAGTATCAGGCACAAATAGCAAACTGTATTAATTAATAGATATTACCTTTACTTTATTTACGTCAGTGGTACTTGACTCTGGCCCTCGAGATCCATTCCAGTCCTAGTCTTTATTCCACCCAGGTGCTACATTAGTTAACTGCCTCTTATCAACTTCAATTACCTACATTAGAACCTGCTTGGAGTAAAAACCTGGACTGGATTGGATCTTGAGGGCCAGAGTTGAGTACCACTGATTTACTTACTAAATTAACGGTAGGCTAAACGGAGAAAGTTTTAGGCTAGTTGAACAGATAGATCCCAGCTATAACTTTAAACCCTTAACCTTAACAAATTGAATAGTATTGGAAAGGAACAAGACAACATGTTTCTGAGAGGCCTTTGTCTATGTGTTTCCTGGACCCATTGTTCTATTTCAAGAGGAAGTGTTCTGTAAGGAGGAGATAGGAAGGCAGGAAACCATCGCCCAAATATTACATTTCAGAAAGTTGTCTGAAAAACATGTTTTTTTTTTAAATATACAACCAGACTGACTGAGGTCGGATCCAATACGACTCATAGACTGTCTGAAGCTTGTGGTTCCTCTCAAACTGACTTCTATGATTTCCTCAGAACAATTCTACATATTGTATTTAACTTCTGGCTATCACTATATTACTGGCTGTAGAATTTGCAACTTTTGTGACCTTTGTGTGTGGTAAGTTATTTTCTGTAACTGCTGCAGTCACACATTTATTCGCTATCTTGCTTTTTCATTTCCTCCATCCTCCCTTCCTCCTCCACTAGGCCTCGCCCCCTGTGCAACAGTCTCCTTCTGGGGTCCAGTGAAGTTACTGATGAGTGGAGCTGCCCTCAAGCCTCAGCAAAATGTAAAAAGAAAAAAGAATAAGTCTACTGCACTGTGTTTGCTTTTCTTTCTGCACAGCTGAAGAAGGGCTTTTGTCCAAAACATCCTGAAATAAATCATGTTTTAATCATTTAAACCTTTTGAGTATTCATCATTCAATCTGAACTGTATACTGTAAAGGCCAAGTTTGTCATAATTGTTTTATTTTTTTATTTTTATTATATATACTACGCACACACACAAAAACTCCTGAAAACTTTTCTATAAGAACTTGAACTCGCAGAAGCAATTCCTTTTTTTCCAATGACATCCTGTGGAAGGGTGGGGGTATTCACTGACATGGGAGACAGAAGTTGGTACTTGAAAACACCGCACAGGTGCCCAGTTTTATTTATTTCCTTTATTTATTTTAGCCAGCAGAGGACGCTGTTTTCTGTGGTCTGTATACCTGCAATGGTAATCAGGACCACAGGGTTACCAACACAGGTATACTCAGGTGCACTCACAGGTGCTCAAAAATAATAATGAAAACCAAAGGCAAAAAACAAGGGAAAATAAAACACAGTAATAAAACTACAAAACAAAAGTGTTGCTTACGCAGTACCCCCACTGCCGCTATGCCGGTCAGCTTGCTTCTTCGTCCTACACTTGGCTATTCTCCATACACTGGGGTGGCCAGAGTTCCCTGGATCTCTACACACGTCCCCTCGGGTACCTACAATTTATTTAGATTCTGGTTTTATTTGTTTAAGATGGGCTGTCTTCCTCAGCTGTGCTTGCCTTCTTCAACCGCTGGCATTCCTGCCTGGTCTTTGTTTACACTGGCGTTCTCAGCTAGAGTCTCTGTGTATTCCCAATCATGGCCACCCGAATGCATAACCAAGCACAGTACTTATGGGCTGAGCAACCCCCCCAAGGCCATGGTCTACTAAACAAGACATGTTTATATAAAACACAATACAAAGAAGCACTGAGTGAAATATGCCTTTTGGTTGAGTGACTTTAGAACAGTGATCTTTTTCATGGTATCTATCCCTCTGTAAATCTTGTACAGTTGTTTATGCCCCTTTTCTGTTTTCTTATCTAATAACAGCCAGCAATGGAATTTGGAATCAATATTGTCTATCAAACAGTAAAACACTCTGAAATGAACTGCAATATTGCTGAGCTCCTGTGAGGTAATATAATTAATCGTTGAGAAGCCGGTTCAGGAAACTTCCTTTTCATTTTAAAATAAATTCTGTTTAAAAGTAAGACCTGTTTAACTGACAGGCGACACACATCGCAATCCAATATATCAAGCAATAGGAATGGCTTTTGTTTTACAAACTCTTGAATAAATAAATAAAAGCTTTTGAAAGCTCAGTTATAAATAACTAAATAAATAAACATATTCTTGCAATCACACCCAAACTCTTAGCAGCTCTTAGAAAATAGGGTTTCTGGTGTTTTCTTAAGGCTCAGTTATGTAATGGGTGAAACTGAAAGATTCTAAATGGAACCATTTGATTCACAGTGTGGTTCTTAAATAGAATCCCTGTTCAAGGGTTCCAAATACAAAGCCTTGGCTGCAGCACCGTGGCTATGCTGCTCTGCTCCATGAACCAAACATGAATAGATTGGACTTTATGTTGAGCAGAACTGAATGCCGCTCATTGTCTCTTAATTACATTTACTAGGAATAAGGGCTCTAATGTGGGGTTTTTAATGTAAGCAGTATTAGTCCTCTTTACTTAGTATAGGATGCATGACAATTTTCTGGGTTCAGATGTGTGGTTCTTATTCCTGCAATCTCTGCACCTTAGCAGAAGTCTCTTGATAAAGCACACTTCTTCCCAGGCACTCCCCCTCCAGGACGTGGGGTAATATATGCATTCCATATGTTTATAGCTGTACACGGTACAAACTCCAGGCACTCGGGGTGCCTGTGTGTAATACATACACAACAATAATGATACTTTGCACATGAAAGAGCAAAACTCAGTCAAGATACCTGATATAGACAGCCTGTGTTATCACTGTGCCCCAAAACTAGTGAAAACCCTGCCGTGTTCACAATTATTATTATTATTATTATTATTAAATAATATTAATAATAGTACTATAAGAATAAATACATAAAACTTCGCGAAAATTAGTATAAAATTCCGTTCGAACGGAATACTAACAAAGATAAGTTTAAACATTAGTCCAGCCCCTGTGGTGTAGTAATAAGTGTCTTCACACGTTTCAAAACACATTTAAAATTTATGCTTAATAATAATAAAATAGAATTATTATTATTATTATTATTATTATTATTAATATTATTAAAATAATAGTTAAAATATATATTTTTTTTTAGATTTTAACTATTATATTTTAAAATTATATTTTAACTATTTTTTTAGTATTTTAACTATTACAGGTGGACTTCCACAAGTGAAATGACAAAGGAACTTGAGATTTACAAACAAGGGAAAGTAGTATAGACCCTTAAAGAAGTTTACCACAGTAAATGTGTAGTTTTCCCAAGCATGGCTATACTATGCATGGGTTAGCATGATCTGTTGTGTTGAAATGTGCTTCATCATAACCTCTGTGGATTTTATAATGCTTACCTATGCTTTAGCATGCTTTAGCTATTAACTCATCTTTTTAGACAGTTTTCGATAACAAAAAAATGCCATTATCACACAGATGTCATGCACACATGCACACATGCTTTAATGCAGGTGCCCTCCTTCCCTCCAGGTGTACTGCCAGAAACTCTTTTGCTGGTGGCCACCTTGCCTCTGTGAACAGTGTCGCTCATCATGACCAGCTGGTCGGCTTGGTGAAGGCAGCCAACGTGGGCCCCAGCCTGGCCTGGCTGGGAGCATTCGACTTCATGGAGGTCAGTGGCCTGCACTGCATTGCTCTCTGCCTGGAAACCTTGCCTATTATCTCTCTATCGTCTGGTTGCACAGACCTTGGTAAGCACCGATGTTGGACCGCCGTACCAAAACTAACATTAAAGGAGGCCGTCCAAGACTGAGCTGATCAGGGTCAGTGAAACCAGAGATTGTCTTTCTTCAGTTAATGCACACACAGCATTACTGGTGGGGGAGTCCGTTTGGCATGGTGCCTATGCATCCCTTGGTAATCTGTCTAGATAAGTGATATTCACAAATAAATGAATGCAATAGTCCAGGTTGCCGAATCTTGGAAAGCTGTGAACTAATATAAACTTGACATGCTGGTAACTCCCACAAAGCCCTTTGTCTGTCATTCGAGGTTAATTAGAAATCTGAACAGGCAATGCAAATGGGAATTGATTTAATGTGCTCTCCTTGTGTTCCCATGTTTGCTGGACTCAGGTTCCAGTATCAGGCACAAATAGCAAACTGTATTAATTAATAGATATTACCTTTACTTTATTTACGTCAGTGGTACTTGACTCTGGCCCTCGAGATCCATTCCAGTCCTGGTCTTTATTCCAACCAGGTCCTAAATTAGTTAATTGCCTCTTAGCCACTTCAATTAACTACATTAGAACCTGCTTGTAGTAAAAACCTGGACTGGATTGGATCTCGAGGGCCAGAGTTGAGTACCACTGATTTACTTACTAAATTAACGGTAGGCTAAACGGAGAAAGTTTTAGGCTAGTTGAACAGATAGATCCCAGCTAGTATTAATCTTGGACTACATAATGTTACTTTAGGGAATGAAGTCCAAGATTAGTGCTTAGCAGAGGCTGGGAAACTGGCTGTAAACACGAGTTTCAGATTTAAGGGAGTGCAGGATAGGTATCTATGGCTGGTATGCTTCGTGTCCAGTCCATTCTGTCCCTGTGTCCCTCTTAGACTGGACAATACATATGGACTGATGGGTCCAATTAGGGATACAGCTACTGGATGCCTGGAAAGTGCAACCATGACCGGAGGGATGATGAGCAATACTGCCTGCGAATGTTCATGATGGGTGAGCAATGCCATAGAACTGCAGCATTAGTTTCACAGTATTTTTGATTTACATGCTGCACATGGTGTTTATTTTGTACAAGCAAAGTACACTACAGAAATGCAATTCCATGCACAGTTAATTAATAAGTGTTGGTTTAATAGATAACCCCCTGTTCTGTATAATACTAATATTACTAATAATAATTATAAGAATTCATCACTTGTTACCTGCTAGAAGTTGTACACGTTGTTTACCACAAAGAAGTGTTTCACAACCTCTCTCTCACAGACCTGAAGTGGTGGAGCCTTGCGGACTGCTCAATGAAGAGGTCCTTCATCTGTTCCTACCCGTACCCAGCTTGATGAATCACTAAGCCCCAGGTGCAGCAAGGAGGATCAGCTGACTCATACCCTGCAGCCTGCCAGAGAGACCTCCCCTTGCCAACTCCTTTGCTTGTCATACCTTTGATGGGCATTAGCTGATCTACTGTGTGGTCCTTATGCAAGTGACTGTTGATTTATCTGTATTTCAATACAACTTCATTATGATTGGGCTAAATCAGGATCATTTTTTTTTTTTTTGCTGTTAATAATAAAACTCTCAATGGCAGTTTTATAACTCACTGATTCTATTTCGAATTTGCTTTGATTTATTCACAGCTGTTAAAGTAATATTGAACAGCCAGTGATGCCTGTTCACTACAAGACACAGCTGTGAAGCGTAAATAAATTTTCAAAACTGCTGCTTCTCCCAATCTTTCCAACACTGTGCCTCTGAATAGAATTGTAAATAGTATTTGTATTATCTGTATTTAAGACCTGATTAAATCATTGTGTCTTTGCTTGGATGCTCTTTGAGATGCTTTGGAGTAAGGTATGCTTAGGAATGAAAATCTAAGGAACATATTTTTTAGATCATGTGTATTCAGAACATAAATATTTATCAATTTCTTTTATATCTTCACTATAAAATACATTGATCCCACTATATTATTTAAAAAGACAATATAAAACAAAGCATAAGTGCACAAGTAACAAGCAGAGATATTGTATACGAGGATAAAACAATGTGGGAGCAGCTTCTAAACAGTCTAGATCAAATTCCATTGAAAAGGTACAGAATATTCCCTGAATCCATCCAGGATGTATCCCATTTTAAGCACTTGAAGGTTCATCGTCACAAAGGTCATCTGCTACAGTGGCTGAAAAGAAAAACACACATACATGTATTACTTTAGTGATGGCTTACAGTGTAACATTTGTTTTCTTTATTATTTACATTTTTTTAATTATTTATATAAAGTGTTATCTAAATATCAAGTTGGATTTTTCTCAAGCTTCTAGCCTATGCTTCTACAACAAGTACTATGTGTTAATAATGAAAAGGCAGGGAAAATTGCTCCAGTTCTGATAAGTTTGTTGGGGATCGTCACAACCTGACGTTTACAAGTCTAGAGCCGTATTTAATTTTCGATTGGATTCAAGTCAGGACTTTGACTGGGCCACTAAAGAACATTAATTCTCTTTTTGTTCCACCACTCCAGTGTGGCTTTGGCTTTGTGCTCCAGGTCATTGTCCTGCTGAAATGTGAATTTCCTCCCCAGTTTCAGAGTCTTGGCTGACTCAAACAGGTTTTCCTCAAGGATTCGCCTGTACTTTGCACCATCCATTATCCCCTCTGTCCCTACAAGCTTCCCAGTCCCTGCTGACTAGAAGCATCCACATAACATGATGCTGCCACCACCATGCTTGACAGTTAGATGGCGTTGACTGGGTGATGTGCACTGCTGGGCTTGCGCCAGACATAATGCTTGGAATTTAGACCGAAAGTTCAATTTTTGTCTCGTCTGACCACAAAACCTTTTTCCACATGTCTGCAGTATCATCTACATGTTTTTGTGCTTTAAGATGAGACTTTTTGAGTAATGGCTTATTTCTTGCCAACGTCGTAGGTATGCCACCCAACATACAGTAGGGACTGGCTTCTTGTTGATGTGTGAACATTGACTCCCATCTCAGACACAGAACTTTGCACATCTTTCAAGGTCATTGTTGGCTTCACAGTGACATCCTGAACCAATTTCCTTCTTGCCTGGCTGCTCAGTTTGGGAGGGCGACCTGATCTGGGTAGTGTCTGGGTGGTATGATGCATCTTCCACTTCTTAATGATGGACTTCACTGTGCTGAGAGGGATAATAAGTGCCTTTTTAAATTTATTTGTACCCTTCCTCTGCTCTGTGCCTCTCTACCACTTTATCCCTGACTTGTTTCAAAAGCT
>NW_024472038.1:0-6338 GCF_017654505.1 Polyodon spathula | reverse complement strand
CTTGCTCAGGCATTGGAGACAGCGAACAAAGACGTTCAGGATTTACAATGGCAAAGCAAAGGAAGCAATGGTGCTAACTGGAAACATGCTAGCCAGGCTACAGTGCAAAAGCTAAAAACGTGGAGGGAACCACGAACTGGCGGAACTATGAGGGCATGTTATAGATGCGGTGGTGAGCACATGGCAAATGACTGTCGTTTTCTTAAGGAAACGTGTCACAGATGTGGAAAAAAGGGGCACATCAGGAAAGCGTGCAGGGTGAACTCATCTGTGGAGAAAACCAAACCTAGAGGGGGAGGAAAACAAAAGCAGGGAAAAGTGGAAAAAAAAACATGGGGCTCATCACATTAGCGAAAATCCTGAAACAGATGCAAGTGACGGTGAAGACGTGTTCATTATGAATAACGTAACAGAGACAAGCATTCCCAAGGTAGCGCCTATCACATTACAGTTAAAAGTGAACAAGTCGGATGTGCAATTTGAGGTTGACACGGGGTCCAGTGTTACAATTATGAATGAAACAGAGTACTCCAAACTAAGGAATGGGGCAAAAGTACCTGAGCTAAAGACATGTTCCCTGCATCTCAGAACCTATACAGGCGAAAGAGTGAAAACATTGGGTACTGCAAACTTAACTGTACAGTACAGAGAGACTGTTAAACAGCTGCCAGTAGTAGTAGTGTCTGGCAAAGGACCAAACCTACTGGGCCGCGGTTGGATTAAGGAGTTGGAATTAAACTGGGGCACTGTAAACCAGATAGGTAGAGACAAAACAACACTCCAGGATGTGTTGAAGAAACATGAGAATGTATTCAAAGAGGAATTGGGGACATTGTGAGGCCCACCGGCTA
Organism: Polyodon spathula; assembly: GCF_017654505.1. Taxonomy (NCBI): domain Eukaryota; kingdom Metazoa; phylum Chordata; class Actinopteri; order Acipenseriformes; family Polyodontidae; genus Polyodon; species Polyodon spathula. The sequence continues at coordinate 5,487 of NW_024472038.1, read as the reverse complement.
AAATATATGTTGACAAAGAGGCAACACCAAGGTTCTTTAAGCCAAGACCTGTGCCTTATGCTATGAAACCGAAGGTGGAGGCTGAGCTGGACCGCCTCTTGAGAGACAAAATAATTGAACCAGTGAAATTCTCTGAGTGGGCAGCTCCCATAGTCCCAGTGCTAAAGCCTGATAACTCTGTGAGGATTTGCGGAGATTACAAACTTACTGTAAATCGGGTATCCAAACTGGAACAGTATCCCATTCCCAGAATTGAAGATCTTTTTGCAAAGCTCTCAGGAGGGGCAAAATTCAACAAATTGGACATGAGTCATGCCTATCAACAGGTAATATTGGATGAGGAATCAAAAAAGTATGTAACTATAAACACACACAAAGGGTTATTTACTGTAAACTGTCTTCCATTCAGGGTTTCATCCAGTCCAGCTATCTTTCAGAGAATTATGGAGGGTTTGCTGCAGGGAATTCCCCATGTAGCCATTTACCTGGACGACATCATGGTGACGGGCAAGAATGATCAGGAGCACCTGCAGATGCTAAGCGAGGTACTTCAGAGAGTGGAGGAGGCAGGCCTACGGCTAAAGAGAAGTAAGTGTACCTTTCTGGGAAGTGAGGCTGAGTTTCTGGGTCACAAAGTGGATGCTACAGGACTACACCCACTTAAGAACAAGGTACAAGCTATCCAAAATGCACCTGCACCTACCAACATAACAGAGCTTAAGGCTTATTTAGGACTATTGAACTATTATAACAGGTTTTTACCTAACCTGTCAACACTGTTGGCTCCACTGCACAAATTGTTGAGAAAAGACACAAAATGGCAATGGAAAAAAGAGCAGGAGGCTGCTTTTGAGAAATCTAAAAAGCTAATGCAATCCACAGATATACTTGTGCATTACGACAGTGAGAAAGAGCTGATTCTGTCCTGTGACGCCTCCCCCTACGGGATAGGCGCAGTACTTTCACACCTCATGCCGGATGGGTGGGAGAGACCCATAGGTTTTATGTCAAGAACACTCACATCAGCTGAACGAAACTACTCTCAGCTTGATAAAGAGGGACTGGCTGTGATTTTCGGGGTGCAACGGTTTCACAAGTATCTCTATGGTAGAAAGTTCACCATATGCACAGATCATAAACCGCTTCTTTCACTCTTCAACGAAACGAAGGCTGTTCCACAGATGGTGTCACCGAGGATCCAGAGGTGGGCTGTGACACTGCGGGCGTATGAGTACGTGATAGTCTACAAGGCGGGTAAGGACCACGGCAACGCAGACGCCTTGAGTCACTGCCGGTCCACAGGTCTGGAAGACAGGGTGCTGATGATGGAAGACATAGCGATGGTGACCGCAGAGGAGGTGAGAGTGTGGACAGGTAAAGATTCCATACTGTCTAGGGTGAGAGAGTACGTTTTAAGGGGGTGGCCACAGCAGGGGGAAGGAACAGATTTTACACCTTATTCTGCTAGGAAGACAGAATTGAGTGTGCAAGATGGTTGTGTCTTGTGGGGGGCACGTGTCATCATCCCACAGCGAGGACGACAGGCTGTGTTGGAACAGCTGCATCAGTGCCATCCAGGGGTTTCGCGCATGAAGGCTCTGGCCAGAAGTTATTTCTGGTGGCCCAAACTAGATGAGGAGATAGAGACACGGGTAAAGGCATGTAGCAAGTGTCAGGAACACCGGAAAGCACCAGCCACAGCCCCGCTACATCCCTGGGAGTGGCCAGACAGACCCTGGAAGCGATTACACCTAGATTATGCAGGACCATTTATGGGGCAGATGTTTTTGATACTCATAGATGCTCATTCCAAATGGATGGATGTTTACCCGGTAACTTCAGCAACATCAGCTGTTACAATTGACTGTTTGCGAAAAAGTTTTAGCAATCAGGGATTACCAGAAATGGTAGTTTCTGATAACGGCACCTGTTTTGTCAGCTCAGAGTTCAAGGAATTCATGAACAAAAATGGCATTGTCCATGTTACATCAACCCCGTTTCATGCGTCTTCCAACGGTCTCGCAGAACGAGCCGTTCAAATATTCAAGACGATGATGAAGAAAGCGGGAGAAGGAAGTATGTCAACTAAAGTGTCAAGGGTACTATTCAGCTATAGGTTAACACCTCAAACTACCACAGGACTCTCCCCAGCAGAGATGTTACTAGGGAGGAAACTTCGGTCTACGCTTGATTTAGTGCATCCCGATTTAAAGAGAAAAGTGGAACTTAAGCAGAATAAACAAAAGGAACACCACGACAAGCACACAAAGGGGAGGAGTTTTGGAGACGGAGACTCTGTGATGACAAGAAACTTCAGTTACGGTCCCAAGTGGATACCAGGAGTCATTGTAACAGTGACTGGTCCTGTATCTTTCAAGGTAATGCTGGGAGATGGCAGAATAGTACGCAGACACATAGATCAGATCCTGTCTAGACAACAGGACAACACCATTGGGTCAGAGGATATTGTGCAGGACACACCTGCAGAGGTTCTACAACCACCAGCTAGAGTAACCATGCCAGATGAACTTGTTCCAAACAATGCGGACACTGTCTCAGAGCAGCTTGCTTTGAAACCAGAGGAACAAACTGGGAGTTCCCCAAAGGTGGGCAGGGACAATCAAAGCATGGCACAAGCTGTGCGTCGTTCCCAAAGAACTGTCAAAAAGCCTGGTTACCTGAAGGACTTTGACTTCAGAGAGCTAAAACCAATTCCAAAATGTTTTTCCAATATTACAACAGCAAGCGAACATTCAAAGAGGAGATTAAATGTTTAAGAGATACAAATGGCAAAATCGTAGATGAAGAAAAAAAAATAGCAAATATATTAAATGATTACTTTTCACAAGTTTTTACAAAGGAAGATACTGACAACATGCCTCACATGTCATCCAGTTCCTATCCAGTTTTAAATAACTTTAGCATAACTGAGGCAGAAGTGTTAAAGGGAGATCGTGTCTAACTAACTTGCTTGATTTTTTTGAGGATGCAACATCGATAATGGATAATTGCAAAGCATATGACATGGTTTATTTAGATTTCCAGAAAGCTTTTGACAAAGTCCCGCACAAAAGATTAATTCTCAAACTGAACGCAGTTGGGATTCAAGGAAACACATGTACATGGATTAGGGAGTGGTTAACATGTAGAAAACAGAAAGTACTGATTAGAGGAAAAACCTCAGAATGGAGTGTGGTAACCAGCGGTGTACCACAGGGATCAATATTAGGTCCTCTGCTATTCCTAATCTACATTAATGATTTAGATTCTGGTATAGTAAGCAAACTTGTTAAATTTGCAGACGACACAAAAATAGGAGGAGTGGCAAACACTGTTGCAGCAGCAAAGGTCATTCAAAATGATCTAGACAAGATTCAGAACTGGGCAGACACATGGCAAATGACATTTAATAGAGAAAAGTGTAAGGTACTGCACGCAGGAAATAAAAATGTACATTATAAATATCATATGGGAGATATTGAAATTGGAGAAGGAATCTATGAAAAAGACCTAGGAGTTTTTGTTGACTCAGAAATGTCTTCATCTAGACAATGTGGGGAAGCTATAAAAAAGGCTAACAAGATGCTCGGATACATTGTGAAAAGTGTTGAATTTAAATCAAGGGAAGTAATGTTAAAACTGTACAATGCACTAGTAAGACCTCATCTTGAATATTGTGTGCAGTTCTGGTCACCTCGCTATAAAAAAGATATTGCTGCTCTAGAAAGAGTGCAAAGAAGAGCGACCAGAATTATTCCGGGCTTAAAAGGCATGTCATATGCAGACAGGCTAAAAGAATTGAATCTGTTCAGTCTTGAACAAAGAAGACTACGTGGCGACCTAATTCAAGCATTCAAAATTCTAAAAGGTATTGACAGTGTCGACGCAAGGGACTTTTTCAGCCTGAAAAAAGAAACAAGGACCAGGGGTCACAAATGGAGATTAGACAAAGGGGCATTCAGAACAGAAAATAGGAGGCACTTTTTTACACAGAGAATTGTGAGGGTCTGGAATCAACTCCCCAGTAATGTTGTTGAAGCTGACACCCCGGGATCCTTCAAGAAGCTGCTTGATGAGATTTTGGGATCAATAAGCTACTAACAACCAAACGAGCAAGATGGGCCAAATGGCCTCCTCTCGTTTGTAAACTTTCTTATGTTCTTATGACTTGTAAATAATTTTTTTTTTTAAAAAGTTTGAAATTAAATGTTTATGTACAGTTAAGGATGGACTATTGTGTGTAGTTGTTGTTACAGCAATAGTTCAGAGGCATCTAGTGTATTAGTGTTACATTTTGTTTAAACTGTTTCCAAATTTTAGAGAAGCTGAAATCTTAAGGGGGGGGGGGGGGAATGTAGTAATGTGAATGTTTATGTATATAATGTAGTTCAAGTTATGCCACTAGAGGTCAGTAGCGCCCTACATAATTACCCTCTACCCAGTATACCGTGGGGTCGAGGAAGTCCTTAGAAGACACTAATGTGTAGGTTTCAACAGAGATTGTTCTAATAAAGACACTGATTAAAGTTATACTCTTGCATCTTGGATCTCGGGTTATTACAAAAAAAAAAAAAAAAAAAAAAAAAAAAAAAAAAACGAAAAAAAAAAAACCAAACCGTTTTCCTTTTGTAATGAGATATTGGGAGCTTTAAAGGCGGTCTCCTTTAAGAAGATAGGCATATATAAAACACACTCCTGTGCTACAGTCAATTCTACTCCAATCAGACCTTGTGACATACAGAACAGGAATTATGTACCAGGAGGAAGCAGTCTATGTTGTGTTGCTTTCTACAAAATAATAAAATAAAATGCACGAGTAACCAATGGTATTAGAAAAAAAACAAACTCTGAGTTGTACTGTATTATGTTTAGGCTAATGACAATTATTTTGTATGACACCATAATATTACAATGTGAGAGAGAAGGAGTAAGTAAACACAAACACAAAAAAAAAAATCCTAATTTATTATAGTACAAGTGACCTTTGTTACGTTTAAATCAGCTGTTTGGTGTTGCCTAGGAACAGCATTTGATCCACTGGTAGGAAATCCTTCAGATGAATAAACCTGACTAGCGTAGAGAGCAGACAACTGAGATGTAGCAATATCTGAGTGTGCAGAATCGGTCCGGGCTTGGATGGAGGTTATACGCGTTGGGCTCCACAGAACGGGCATTAAGAGTGTATAACACGCCTTCCCAGCAGAACAGTGTGTACGGGAGAGATACAAGCAGTTGGTTGATTACTCAAAGAGGAACTGTTCGCTGGGCAGTGGCGCACATTCTCGCTTGGTACGGCCAGAACTTTCCAGGACAGCCGGGAGTATTCTCACAACTGTTTTTGTCTTAGTATTAATCCCCCCGTCCCCGCCCTCCCTTGGACACGTCAGCCAATACAATCTATATAGGAGGCAGACTCCGGGCAAATGGCACAGTTCTCGCAGCCCACAAGCTTTCATAACATGAAGGCACAGTCTCCAATGGTCCAGA
>NW_024472037.1:0-1000 GCF_017654505.1 Polyodon spathula | reverse complement strand
TTTGGGTCTCAGTTCTTCTACACTTCCATTTGTAACATTGATCTAGAAAAGTATTACTTTATTGTTTTTTTTAAGATCATCCATCTCAACTTGCCACTTTCAGAATGTGGGAATTTCTTCACTTTAGCTCAGCAATGCTTGATGGAAAATTAACTTTAGAAAAATACTGCTGGTGGATTGAAAATGTTTTTATTGACGTTCAATTTTCTCTTTTCTTTTTTTTTAGGTAGATTAAGCTTGGTCTGCCAAAGTGAGGCCAGGACCAGGGTGACTACCTTTTCAAATTGGCAAGTCATAATAACAGTACAGCTATGGCTAAAAGTTAAGAATCACCTAGAATTTTAGGATAAACAAACAAAATTACCAGGATTTGATTCACTGTGGAGAATTTCATTGATATTTTTTAAATATGAAACATGCTTTCCAAGTAAACATATTTAAAAGGAATTTACTTAGCTAAGAAAACAAGACTATTATGCAAAATATTTTAAGTACGGGGTAATTTTATAGAGCCAATTTGAGCCATTTAGTAGTCTTAATAGCACAAGTACTTTTATAATAATGAATTACTGTTAGCAATACATTTAGAGTTCCCCCTCCAAAGATGTAATAATGTGAAATGATGCATGTGCCTAAAATTGGTCTTTTTATGCAATCAATAAACTATTATATTGTGACAGAGCGCAGCTTGCTTATTTGTGAAAACCCATTGTACTACATAAAAAAAAACAGAATTTAAATTTTTTGTAGAGAAGACTCCCCCACCTACATCACTGACGTTTATCTGTTTGTTATTATTTTTTTAAGCTGTGATGCTTTTGTCTATGTGGAAGATTTGCAAAGATCCATACAGAAGACCAGGCCCAATCCATATAAGAAATGATTATCTGGTTTCTATTGCATTGTCTTTGCTCTAGTTCAGGAGCTGATTGCCCTTTTATGTAAATTGCTGCAGTTCTAAGACATTAATGTCATACTGCTTTGGTGCACTAATTGTTGC
>NW_024472036.1:4996-33887 GCF_017654505.1 Polyodon spathula | reverse complement strand
ACCCCGGTTGAGAGGAAAATTAGCTTCCAATCGGCTTTTAAAGCACTCAATGTCGAATTGCCAGTGATTGGTTCTTAATTGGAAACAGGAGGGAGATGGCTTTCTTTGTTTTGAAATCAACACGCTATGAATGGATTTACTGTAGACCTGCTGATAAATACTTCTTAAAGATGTAGTGAGTAGGAGTCGTGAGTATTCTTCACACCTCTACAGATTACAATAATGTGTGACATGTAATGCGTTACTCCAACACTGACAGATGGAAAAAACAAGTCATAAAAAATAGGTAGTTTCAACTGCTAATTCTTACTTATAACTGTTTATTCAATTCAATATATAAAATTGTGTTGCTAAAATAAAACTTTGTCAGTATTTTTTTAATAGCACCACCTAGTGACCGTAGTAGTAAATATAGTACAAGAGACTATAGATTACAATAATATTCATTATAGTACAGTCCGCTAAACAGAGCAGGTTTGATTGTATGTTGTTTCTGGCCCACAGATTGGCTGCACCTTAACCCTGGCTTGTATTACCCTGCTATTTATTCCTGGTCCTCCCTCAGGTGAGACCGAGTATGTGTATGTGAAAAACCGCACAGTGAGAGCTGGAAGTCCTTATTAGAGTATCAAGGGATGCTGCCTTTACTAATATGGGAGGTGGCCAGTTCTTGTTGGCCATCTTGGTAAGGTCTGCAAGGTTGATGAAGGTTTTATACTTGAGGGTCATTGTCAACCAATCAAGCTCCAAGCCATCCTGGACATAAAAGGTTGGCCTCTATAACTGTTGTTGAAAGCGATCACAGTTGAATATGCTGAAGTGTTTGATGGTTTTGTGATATGGATTATTGTTCCCCCATAACTATAAAACACTTAATAATGGTAAGTTTTGAAATACCAAAAGGCTGCCAGAAAAAAAGAAATGGAGCAACAACAAATTATAGATGGCCCATACATAACAAACAAAATAACCCCATTATACCATAAAATATTTCTCATTAAAGAATCAGCAAACCCTTTTTTTTTGTTTTTTTTTTTTTTTTTTTTTTTTTTTTTTTTTTTTTTTGTTTTTTTTTTTTTTTGTTTTTTTTTTTTTTTTTGTTTTTTTTTTTTTTTTTTTTTTTTTTTTTTTTTTTTTTTTTTTTGTTTTTTTTTTTTTTTTTTTTTTTTTTTTTTTTTTTTTTTTTTTTTTTTTTTTTTTTACTTTCTCTAATTTTACACATTTAACTTCTAGCCTTGCCTTTGTGCCATACTATAAATAACGGCATTACCAAATGTTTTTAACAGTATTTCCGACTTTTCTACTGGGAGCTAAGTTAATACCACCTTATAGTCTTACTTTGATATTCTTTTACAAGGAAGTTCCTTTCAATAGGCATATAAAAAATATAAAAAAAACAGAAAACAATTTACAAAAGTAGCCCCTGCAAAGGTCGTACACTTTATATATGGCCATTTCCACTGGGAGCTAGGTTTTGGCCTTATTTAGACACCAGCACGTATAAATTGTATTCTGTGATGTGGATAAATCTCATTTCACTTGTGAGCAGCTGTATTGGAACAGACCTTCAGAGGAGAGAAGCATGAGTACCTAACACATTAACCCACTGTAAGCCTAGCCCCCTCCAAAATATATGCTCTTGTTCTTTTCTCTAGAAACCACAATACTACACCAAGTAAATATCTGGCTGCCCTGTCTGTTGAGTTGTATTACTATATTAAAGGGCACCCTCCAGTGGTGAATAAAAGATACAGTATTGGTAAGTGACCTACATTTATATATATATATATATATATATATATATATTCTGCTACACCATGGTTAACCACATCTGTACCATGAGTTATCTATGCTTTTAGTACTATACCATGGGATACTGTGATTCGCTTTGATAAGGATGTTCCTTTCAACGGATACAAAAAAAAAGAAAAAACTTGGCACACACATTTTACTTTTGAAAACTATGACAAAACTAAAACAGAAGATCAGATCAGGCTTACATTTTTACATAATCCTGGAGAACAGCTTCTACAATCGTCTTGTAACTTGGTATTAAGTTTAATTTTCTTGATTTATTGTGAGTATGGAAATGTTTGGCTGCCCGTTCAGTCTTTACATATATTCTTGATATAATGTATGACATGGTTATTAACTTTTTCATCATACTGCTGCACTGAATTTATAGCCATGGTGAGGGGTGTAGATTACTGACAAGTTACTGACCTCTTAAATCTGCAATGCCAGGTCTGCCCTGTAGGTGTCATGTTAAACTTGATTGAAATTTATAGAGAAATGGCAGTGAATGAGAAAGTCAGTGCTTTCAATCACAAGGGAATAAGTACTAAATGCAGCCATGAAACTATGCAGGGGTGACACAGTCAATGCAAATATAAGCTTTTCACGTAGAATTCACCTCAATAAAAATAAAAGTAAACCACAATTACTGAGCAACCACTGACAAGGTTGGAAATGCTGCAGTATATTTTGTACCATCATAAAACATCAGCTTCTAAAGGATATTATTATAGATGACATTTAACCAGGACACTGACAGGTACAAACAACAGCTAACTGCAATCAAACTGACAAGCTGAAATAATTAAGGATGAACGTGAATGTTAATGTTTCACCAAAAGGCCATTGCAGATTAAAAACTGATGCGTTGTTAATGACAATAACATAGCAGAGTTTTAATTAACCATGTGACAATCTCCTTTTTATATTTTTTGGTGACACTTGATAACCTCTAGGTTGATGGAATGAAATGTCTTTTCTCACATATTGATTGAGGATGACAGCCTTGAAGGTCAGGACAATGCATTATACCTCATCATAACCTTTGATTTGCACTCTACACGTTTGACTTAAAACAAGCATTATTTTTAGTTGCTCCCCCACCCTGTGTGGTTACCAACAGAGATAATATAGCAATAATCTTTATATAGCACCTTTCATAGTGGACTACCATCACAAAGCGCTTTACAAGATACGAGACTAGGGTGTGTGAACTATGAATCAGTTGCAGCATCACTTACAACAACGTCTCACCCTAAAGACAGAGCACAAAGAGATTAAATGACTTGATCAGGGTTACACAGTGAATCAATGGCTGAGCTGGGATTTGAACCAGGGACCTCCTGGTAACAAGGCCGTTTCTTTACCCACTGGACCACACAGCCTTTTACAACACCAGTGCTAAAACACTGTTGGTCATGTGTACATCAGTTATCAATAGTGTCATTCGCTAACAAAGAGTAAGGTATGGTACATATATAGATATATATATATATATATATATATATATATATATATATATATATATATATATATATATATATATATTTATAATTTGGTCCTTCTTTGCAGACTTTGTTCACAAGTATGAGCGGGGACAACACAATAGACACGACAAGTGTAAGTTTATTTTAAACAGGATATTACCTGCATATTTATTTTCCAGGGAAGTCCAATAATCTGAGTCGTAAAGTTAAACCAGAGTTCGCAAACAATCAGGTAGTCATCCAAAATAGGGTCAAAACAGCCAACAGGGTTATCCAAACAGTCCAGTGTCATACACAATAATGCAATCCAGAAATCAATAGAACACCCCAACACCCCAACACCCCAACACCCCAACACCCCAACACCCCAACACCCTCTCCAAACACAGCACCAAACTCCCTCTACCCCTCCTTGTGGTGCTCTCAGTTTGCTCCTTTTATAGGGCTGGTCATTACCCCTTGATCACCTGCAGGTGTGCTGACATACCTTAATTACCTGGTAAGGATCCTGGGCAGTTTAGTTTTTGGTGGATGACCATTTTGTGAACTGTCGTCCTATTGGGACCTCCATTTTGTGTAAGGACAAAGTCCTAACAAAATCTCTGCCCTCACATATCTCCCATTCAGGACCATGCCCTGAGGTTTATCACAATACATATATATATATATTATATATATATATATATATATATATATATATATATATATATATATATATATATATATATATATATATATATATATATATATATATATATATATATGGTTTTATAAAACCATTAAAATGTTGGTTTGATTAGACTTGGGAAGGGGTTGCTGAAAGTGCCTAAAAAATACATCTTAAAGCAATTAGTTTAAAGCCCATTCAAGAAACTCCTACAGCAGGAATCATTGATACATTTGTGTACTCTCTCTTAATAGTAACACGTAGATGAAATAATTCAGATAAATATTTGGAGAATGGACCCCCATCCCCACCACCTCTTAACTGATTTTTTAAAATTATATTGTAAATTATTTGACAAGTAGAATCACTCTGCCATTCATAATGATTGTGATTCCAAACAAAATCATTACCCTGTGATACATGATACAGTACAGATTGGATTAACAAACATTAAAAAGAGCCCACTGACAGATAACAACAGTAGCTGAGCTGAAGGACTGATTTGATCAAACCCAGAGCAGAAGCGGTACTTTATTTTTTATTTAAAACCTTAAAACATGGAAAGACCAAAGCACTTTGCTAGATGGTAAAGATGTGGTTAACCATGGTGAAGCGGAGCCAATGCATGGGAAGAGCATGGTAAACAGCAAATATAGTGAGGTAAATACTGTTGTATAACAACAGAGAGAAACACTTAGATAGCTGGAGGACGCATGGAGTGTACTTGGAGACAACAGTCTCCCCCGCTAGTATATCATTCCAGACTTGGATTGCATCCACTTGGAAGACTGTTATCGCCTCATATATTCAATGTCCTCTGTAGTTATTAGTTGGTTATATATAAGATTTTTTTTTTTCAAATTGTTATTTGTTAAATAGTCTATCCTGCAAGTCATGCTTTAAATTTGCAGAGGCCCCCTTCGCAGGTAATACCACAATGCAGGTAACATGCTGTGCCTACACAACCTGTTTCACTTCATTACTTAGTTATGGTACTAAACAGTAAGACATATTCACATCCTAATATAAACTAGAACCGTGAAGTCTGGTATAACCACTAGCTATTATACATTGCACAGACAAAATCATAACAGAAACTGTGAAATGACAAAAACGTGGATCCTCTTTAGGACTACTCAAACACATTTATAAGCATACATGAACAGTAAGAATGTCATGTTTTCATACTTTTGTAAACTAAATGGAAACATTAAACCATGATCTAGAGAAAAAAAAATACTGGCATATTAATAAAAAAATTGAAAAAAAACATACTCTGGAAGTCACAGCCAGCGGTGTGTGATATCATGAAGGGACGCAGGCAAGAACAGAAAAAGTTGGTGCAAACCCCCAATTTTTTTTATTTTTTATTAAAGCACCACCCACACTGACCAAAGCTGCCAGCACATATACCTGAAGTGGTTTACCCCTCCCCCTGACTAAACCAACTTAGCGAGTACATCTTTTAAAACTATCAAATATTTATAAATAAATTATTACAAACTATTCACTAAATTATAATACATTTAAATATCATAACAAACGTACACGTACAGTATTTATTTATACGAATAGTCGTTAAGCAAGCAATATATATATATATTATATCTATATATATATAGATATTATCTATATATAGTATAATATAAACATATATATAATATATATATATATTTGTAGTTATTTATGTAGGGGGAAGTGCAAATGTTATACCTTTACGACGGGCACTGATGCCCTTCAGTTGTGACTCATTCATAGTTGAAGACCTAAGATGGTGGCTTTTCACTTCCTCCTACAAAATGGAGGACAATACTACCCTGTACAATTCTGGTAAGTTAACAATAAAACAAGGCAAATACGTATGTACGGCAACAAAGAAAAGGGTTTTAAAGGTTTAAGTTTTTAACATGGTTAGATCAACGCATCATGCTGAAAATGTGCATCTTTCCATTATGAAAGAGCCTCAAAAGCTGTAACAGTTATTAACCTCCCCTCTGCAGGATAGTGGATTATACACAACAGGCAAGTTTTTTGGTGTACTATATTTATATATTTGTTAAAAAGCCACAGGGCTTAAATTAAAATCACAGTTTAAAGGAAAGTCAAATAAGTCCATTGCTGGTTTTTTTAAAAAAAAAAAAAAAAAGGAAATACACTATTCCAGTAAAACAAACAAAAAACAGTCTGTATAATCTATATACCTATTGTTTGAAATTAGCAAACCATTAAACATTAATTTTGTCTGATGGCTTTTTTTTTGCTTGTCAACACAACAGTCCAGATGTTTGACATGGAATCACCCAATTCACATTTACTCTACATCTACTGTTTGATGTCAAGTCCAAGTGTACTAATTTGTTGCTCTTAGTTACCACATACCATGTGGGAGTGGATATCTACTGCAGGCAATATAGCTTTGACCTCTGACTTAAAAAAAGCCTGCCTGAAGTCGATTTGTGAAACCTTGTGTTCATTTAAAAAGCATTATAATGCATTGAGCTGTTTATTTCTCATTGTGTGCTATTGCTTCCATAGCCAATGGTCTTAAAAATCCCTACCTTGTGTATGCTTTTGAAAAGTAAATAAAGATTGACTGTGGTACGTGAAAGAATAACAAATTATAAAGTATGTAATTGAATATAATACAGTACTATCCGTTTAATAATTTTAAAAGTGCACGACAGAGGGCTAAGCTCTTGACAGTCTACCTATTTGTACACAGAAACTATTCTGCTTAATGCTGTAGCAATAGGTGCTGAGAGATGATATATATATATATATATATATATATATATATATATATATATATATATATATATATATATATATATATATATACACACAGTACTGTGCAAAAGTTTTAGGCAGGTGTGAAAAAATGCTGTAAAGAATGCTTTCAAAAATAGACATGTTAATAGTTTATATTTATCAATTAACAAAATGCAAAGTGAGTGAACAGAAGAAAAATCTACATCAAATCAATATTTGGTGTGACCACCCTTTGCCTTCAAAACAGCATCAATTCTTCTAGGTACACTTGCACACAGTTTTTGAAGGAACTCGGCAGGTAGGTTGGCCCAAACATCTTGGAGAACTAACCACAGTTCTTCTGTGGATTTAGGCAGCCTCAGTTGCTTCTCTCTCTTCATGTAATCCCAGACAGACACGATGATGTTGAGATCAGGGCTCTGTGGGGGCCATACCATCACTTCCAGGACTCCTTGTTCTTCTTTACACTGAAGATAGTTCTTAATGACTTTCACTGTATGTTTGGGGTCATTGTCATGCTGCAGAATAAATTTGGGGCCAATCAGATGCCTCCCTGATGGTATTGCATGATGGATAAGTATCTGCCTGTACTTCTCAGCATTGAGGAGACCATTAATTCTGACCAAATCCCCAACTCCATTTGCAGAAATGCAGCCCCAAACTTGCAAGGAACCTCCACCATGCTTCACTGTTGCCTGCAGACACTCATTCGTGTACCGCTCTCCAGCCCTTCGGCGAACAAACTGCCTTCTGCTACAGCCAAATATTTCAAATTTTGACTCATCAGTCCAGAGCACCTGCTGCCATTTTTCTGCACCCCAGTTCCTGTGTTTTCGTGCATAGTTGAGTTGCTTGGCCTTGTTTCCATGTTGGAGGTATGGCTTTTTTGCCGCAAGTCTTCCATGAAGGCTACTTCTGACCAGACTTCTCCAGACAGTAGATGGGTGTACCAGGGTCCCACTGTTTTCTGCCAATTCTGAGCTGATGGCACTGCTGGACATCTTCCGATTGCAAAGGGAAGTAAGCATGATGTGTCTTTCATCTGCTGCAGTAAGTTTCCTTGGCCGACCACTGCGTCTACGGTCCTCAACGTTGCCTGTTTCTTTGTGCTTCTTCAAAAGAGCTTGGACAGCACATCTGGAAACCCCTGTCTGCCTTGAAATTTCTGCCTGGGAGAGACCTTGCTGATGCAGTATAACTACCTTGTGTCTTGTTGCTGTGCTCAGTCTTGCCATGGTGTATGACTTTTGACAGTAAACTGTCTTCAGCAACCTCACCTTGTTAGCTGAGTTTGGCTGTTCCTCACCCAGTTTTATTCCTCCTACACAGCTGTTTCTGTTTCAGTTAATGATTGTGTTTCAACCTACATATTGAATTGATGATCATTAGCACCTGTTTGGTATAATTGTTTAATCATACACCTGACTATATGCCTACAAAATCCCTGACTTTACCTAGAAGAATTGATGCTGTTTTGAAGGCAAAGGGTGGTCACGCCAAATATGGATTTGATTTAGATTTTTCTTCTGTTCACTCACTTTGCATTTAGTTAATTGATAAATATAAACTATTAACATGTCTATTTTTGAAAGCATTCTTACTTTACAGCATTTTTTCACACCTGCCTAAAACTTTTGCACAGTACTATATATATATATATATATATATATATATATATATATATATATATATATATATATATATATACAGCTCTGGAAAAAATTAAGAGACCACTGCAAAATTATCAGTTTCTCTGGTTTTACTATTTATAGGTATGTGTTTGGGTAAAATGAACATTTTTGTTTTATTCTATAAACTACTGACAACATTTCTCCCAAATTCCAAATAAAAATATTGTCATTTAGAGCATTTATTTGCAGAAATATGACAACTGGTCAAAATAACAAAAAAATGCAGTGTTGTCAGACCTCGAATAATGCAAAGAAAGTAAGTTCATATTAATTTTTAAATAACACAATACTAATGTTTTAACTTAGGAAATCAATATTTGGTGGAATAACTCTAATTTTCAAGCACAGCTTTCATGCATCTTGGCATGCTCTCCACCAGTCTTTCACATTGATGTTAGGTGACTTTATGCCACTCTTGGCGCAAAAATTCAAGCAGCTCAGCTTTGTTTGATGGCTTGTGACCATCCATCTTCCTCTTGATCACATTCCAGAGGTTTTCAATGGGGTTCAGGTCTGAAGATTGGGCTGGCTATGACAGGGTCTTGATCTGGTGGTCCTCCATCCACACCTTGATTGACCTGGCTGTGTGGCATGGAGTATTGTCCTGCTGGAAAAACCAATCCTCAGAGCTGGGGAACATTGTCCGAGCAGAAGGAAGCAAGTTTTCTTCCAGGACAACCTTGTACTGCAGCTAAGGGTTAAACTCTGATTATGCTTCAGTAATATATGGCCTGCTTAAACATTAGGTTAAACTATTTTTCTGGATATGCAGCCCGTGATAAAGATTTGGTTGTGCACCTTTGCACTACAGCCATGGCCAAGAAAGAATGCCCGAGGATAGGATAGTAATTTACCATCTACCTACTCTGTGGGTGACCAGTACCTCACTCTAGTTGATCGCTGGGTCGATAGAAGCCTTACCTACATACGTGTGAGATGAATGAAATAGCAAAAAGAGGTGGATGTGAACTTTCTTTTGTTCTGATTTGCACCACTGCTGTGTTTAGATGTAAATATGCATCTGTTACTCAGAAACATAAATAAACAAAGCTTTAATCTCTAGTAATCTGACAATATGTTGTTAGTTGAACTCTGTTTGGTGAGCAGCCTCTAAGGAATACTTTTCAAAGTCAAGTGTTTGATCATGTGCTTTGCTTATTCTTAGTTTTGTCAGAGGTGAGTGCAAATCTTAGCTTTAACCTCTGGACCTTTCAGACTAACTGTCATTTAATGGTAACATTAGCTGAATGCCATGGTAGTCATTAACCCTTAAAGAACATGCTTTTGAAAAGTAAATATAAACAAGCAGTAGCTTCTACCATGAGTTTGAGACTAATTGCAATAAACCGAAAGCCTCCAGATAGTATGCAGGTACATTTAGAGATGTTGTGGGTTGCAACAAACATAATGTTTCAGTCTGCTGACCTTTGAGGGGATTTAAATTATTATTATTATTATTATTATTATTATTATTAGGATATGCCCTCATCCAAGGCAACTTATTGTTACAAAATATCACAATACAAAGTATCACCTTAGAAAACATCACAGTGCAGAAAATCACATTACAGAATATTGCATTACAGTACAAGTACAATAAAATAAGTAGAAAATAAGATGAGGTTCAAATAAGAGCAAAGTAAAGAATACAGTAAATAATTACATTTAAGAGAGAGTTCGATGAAGAGCAGTCAACATATAGTAAAAATATTTGTTTTTATATGAGCAATGGCCATTAAAGGCACATAGAAAGTATGATAAGTGGATAAGAGCAATTTTTAAGTAAGTGTTACCAAAAATATAAGGCTATGTAAGAGTAGAATCTAGTACAAGATACAGTGAATAGTTATAATTAAGAGCAATAGTAGAATATGGCAAGGTATGTGGCAGTTCAGTACAAGTACAAGCTGATGCAAGCACTGGAACAACTGGAACAAATGCTGTCTGAACAGGTGTGCCTTGAGGAGGCGCCAGAAGTTGTATGGATGAGCAGTCCTGATATCCGTGGGTAGGGAGGAGAAGGAGTGGGCTCTGAAAGCAGGCGTATTCAGTCATTTAACAAGTTAGAATTGATTTCAGTTCAGTTATAACGGATTACTCATGAATAGACTCCATTGATTCAACATCTTACATAAAAAGGCAATTTTTTATGCTACTTTTTTTTTAAAACCATGATAGTCTGGGTTATTGTTGTGTTTATACTATATCATAACAGTAGACTCACGTAGTGATTGCTGTTCATTGCAAAGCCAAATGGAAAGTTTTTCTGCAAAGTGAATTGCTGTGGAGCAAGCAGTATGTCCTAGATATACTTTCTGATGAGTGTTAGTAGGCAATCTAGTGGGGGAATGGCCCAATTATGTATTTCATGCCATGACAAGTTCATCATTGTATAATTCATTTACATACAGCTTAGTAGTGTTTTCTCAGCACCCTGTTTTAAGATCTGCAATTTCATATAATTAAAATCTAGAATGACTGAGAGAAACTGCTTTTTAAACAAATACCTTGTTGAATGTGTTACTAAAATAATCAGGTCCCAGTAATCGGGCACATATTGCACGTGCTCTTAAATGGTAAAAGTAAACATATTTCATTTTGTGTTGCCTGAGTGTTTTCCAGCAAAAAATCACTACGATGTTGCATTTAAGAGCATATTTGGAACCTAAGGCACACAGTTAATACATATCACCTCTGAATTCTAAAGAAATAAACATGGTCGATGAACTTGTTCACTGAGGAGATTTGCATGTACCACATATAGAGAAATTTCAGTACTGTAGTTATTCTATAATTGTGGATAGCCAATTAACACACTAGCCCCAGAAGGGCTTGAGTGGTTTGCTTACAGCTATCCTCATGACTTTGAAAAAGAAAGTAAGCTAAAACATATACTGTATTGATCAGCTTGTCTAGGAGACACCTCTATGCAAAATAGCCTTCGTAAAACTCCAGTTATGAATTGGATTTATGTAATGGTTTCTTACAAGAGAATTAAACTCCTGCACAGGTTTATACTGACATGACTTTTTCTTTGAACCTGTATAACCAGCTTTTTAACTAGCAACAGTCTTTTGGACTGGCATGACCAGCTGAAAACCAATAGCACTGCTCTGGCATAATAAACCAGCACTGGTCCTTGTTGGAATTTCTAACAGATCTTCAGACTGATCTACTAATCTCGCTTTGGCTCTGTTAGTGTTTGCCCTAACTATACCATACTCTGTAATATGAGCCCTAAGCTTTCCATAATAATGTTTCCAGTACAGAGTACATGCTTTGGCAAGCCTTGGAATGTAAATATACTTTAGAACAATCAGCAGTTTCTGTTTGATGAGGTTCTATTAACTGGTTGTGCATCCCCAACCTGGAATAATTGTAAAAGGGTGCACGATTAGACTGGGCTGTCTAATATTTGCATTAGTGTTTATTCTTGATTACACTACTGAATGGGTGCATTCTCTGCCGTGTCAAGCATGTCTGATTGAACAGTCAGTCTGATTGGATTGCTGTAATCACCTTGTTGAAACCACTGTTGTCTGGGTTTCTAATTTAATTCAATACTTTGGGGTGCTACACCTTTTATCTTAAACAACGTTTAAACGTCAAAATGCCTAATCTAACACTAATCCTTGAAATCTGATTTCACTTTAGTGTGCTATTTTCATGTATTATGCTACTATCATGTATTATGTACTTTCCACTGTATCATGTTTTATGCATTGCTCTATTTGAAGTATTATGAATTTGCTTGTATTTGCTGCATCTTGTAAAGTTCTTTGTGATGGTGTTCCACTATGAAGGGCGCTATATAAAGTAGATTGATTGATTGAATAGCAGTGCTTATGCAGTTACTTTTTGTGATATCTAATGTATTTAATCAAGCAGGCCATTTGACAAGATATTTAAACAAATACTCTTCTAGTATAAGCAACAGCTACTTCACAGTGGAAATGCACTGGTTAGCTGGTTTAAATGCACTGGTTAGCTGGTTTAAATGTAGCTGATCTTGCATCCAGTAGAACATTGAAACCAGATATAAACCACACACTGTAGTAATGTGTGAAGGGAGCCAACTGAGCGCAGGCCTTAAATTTACTTGCCATCAACTGACTAATGAATCACAAATAGTACACAATCTTAAAATAGGTTAAACCTGATGGTCACAGTAAAGTAGACAAGTTGCAGGTGGAAAACTACTGGAAATATGAGCACCGCCTAAAGTAACTAGGTTTAGAATGTCAGCTAAGACATCGAGAGCTTAAATGATGCAGGGACTATGGCGTCAGACATGAGCACAGACACAGACAAAATATAAAATGTAAACTTCTTGAAATAACTAAAAATGCAAGCAAGGCTTATATTTATGGTGATATACAGTATATTATGTTGACTGAGTTTATTTGGAGGATGTAAAAAAATACTTGAAGATCAAATCTTAAATAAATTGGGTGGTGAAAAGAGGATGTAAATATAATTCGCCACCACTTTTCGGGGGGGGTGAAAAGACCCCCCCCACCTCCTAAAAACAAGCAAAAAAAAAAAAAAAAAAAAAAAAAAAAAAAAAACTGAGACATGGTAAGCATGGGAGACTCGCTACTATTATTTATTTATTTATTTATTTACTGTTTTCAAAACTAAACATTGACAAGAAATAAAGGTATCCATCTTATTTATTCACTTGACATGCCAATTCTAAAGGACAGGGATTACTTCAATTCCACATTTTATTTTAGCTGCTTAGTAAACTTTACTGTTCATGGTCATTTTTTCAGTTTACCATGATTTCCCATGCTTACAACAGCATAACATGGTGTTTAGCATTGCAAAATGTATTAAGTACTGCAACACTTACATTTTGTGTTTGTGCTTGAAGAATCACAGATGCTTTCCTTTCCTTTATTACTATTGGTGCTCATTATGCATAACTCAGGAGAAGTGCTTCCAAATCTCAAAGGCACAGTTCAGAACTGGAGACAGATTTCAGGAGCCCTGGGACCCTGAATGCAATACGTAATATTTGAACGGGGTTTAGGACTGGCCCCAGTTTTTTTATCATAGTTTACCATACAGTATTTCTCAATTGTTTAACAAGTTTGTATTTGCTGGCACTATCACAAAGTAGTTTTAGCTAACAAAGTAATTGCATAAATATTACCGATTGTCCACTTCCATTCGTCATATAGTTCTCAATTGTGCAGTTTTGAAAGAAACACTTGTTATAGTAAACATGTATTTTCTTATCAGAATAAATATCTGGTACTTATCGAGGTTAAATAAATCTGTTTGTAAGCTTTGTTTTCAGGTAGTGTTGTAATTTTTTTGGTTGTTTCACTTGTCGTTTTAATCTTCTTTCCTTTCATCATTAACCACATGCTTTGACCCCAAAAAAACCTTGCTGATATGTAAGTACACAACAGATAAGATTATTTGAAGTTGTTTTGTTAGCTGTAATCTCTTTAAATCAATTACAAAGACAGATGTTCTGAGAATAAAACAACTGAAACTGTATACTAGTAAGAAACAACAATTTAGTTGTAGAAAGGAGTAGTTTCTTGCTAGTTTTATGATGTGAACATGTCTTATTCCTCTGTGAAAATGTCCTTGTTTCAAAAAGTTGACCAATGTAACTGCAGAAAACAAATACAGTGAAGTATATATATATATATATATATATATATATATATATATATATATATATATATATATATATATATATATATATATATATTAAATTGTTGTCGAGACTTCAACATGTGATATATAGGAAACTCTACACAGTCCCATGATATACTGCAGACCCTCAGCAGGAGACTTCAACATGTGATAAGAAATGGAATCATGCAGGGTTGGAATTTACATCATCACTGTAACATTAGACACCCATACGTGTTCACCTGGGTCGACCTAGCCTGTAACACTACCCCTAGTGGAAGTTAAAAATACTACAGAGAGAAGGATTCATGGTCACACTCTGGAGCTCCACTGAAGCAACTGTGCTGCTTTTAATAGTTTATTTATTTATTTTATTTATTTATTTATTTATTTATTTATTTATTATTTTTTTAATGAAAGTCCCCAGGCTGTAATGACAAACAGAAAATGATACAAAGAGAATCTAAACATGAACAAGAACACATCAGTTGAGATAACTTGTAAGATACCTGTACCAAGTTGCTCTTTAATTCTATGTTCCTAAAATGTTAGTGGGCCACTATTTAGTGGGGCATTGAATCACCTAAATGGGAAAACCCCAGCTGGATTAATATACAGTTAAAGAGCAGCAATATTGAGATGCACCACTGAGCCGTCTTTTCCTACAGCGCTGTCTATGCTGGTAGTTCTTATATCTTGTTGCTTTGTTCAATACTGTTAGCATCTAAATTCAACAGGTAATGTTTCTACACTATTCCTTTTGTATTTAATTATTTTAACTTTGTATTTTTCTACATTGTTTTGCAGTGGTTTGTGATGATTAAATCAAGGTTGTTTGTGTTTGTCAGCTTCTGAAGAACATGCATTAATAATTGTTACCTTGCAACTGGCAATTAATTATGAAGGCAACAAGGGAAATCTGTTTTGGAATGAGGGACTGGGAAGGTTATTACGGATTGTGGGGAAATTATGGCATTTAAACTGGTTCTAGAAATTTATGTTAGTATTTTATCAATGTATTTTATGTTGTAAAGTTCAGAGACAAATGGTGGTATAGCAGACAATAAGTGCACTTCATACATAAAACATGACATAATATGTATAGAAAACTAGAAAATATATACAGGGACTATGTTGGATTAATGGAGCCTACATTCCCCTGCACAGTTCAAAGCTGTATGTATAGATCAGTAGCCCTGTGAGTGCAGTGACCTTGGTAACAGACCATGGAACTGGAGCTGTGAATGCCATGGGCCTTGCAGGACTATTTTTAAATGACAGTCATGGGAAGATGCCAAATTATTTACTGCCAAAACTGTCTGGCAGTGACCTTTGTTGAAGCAGAGTATGTTACTATCTGTTCAAATATTTAAAAATCATTCCACCACCTCTGAAATACAGCTGTGTCTTTGGATGATGTGGCACCTGCAATGTTATGCAACAATATGGCTTTATATTGCCTGATAGTTCATAGTGTCATTTTTGCTTTCAACCAATCATTGTTTATACAGTATGTGTAACACCTGAAAAAACATTTTGGTTGTTTTTGCATGATTGTAATTAGCACGTTCTTGCTTCCACTGGGCTTCATAAATATTACATGGACAGTGTTGGCACCTCGCCAACAAAAACTCGAGTTCTCTGCTCACACTTATCCAAGCAAACACTTTGATACAGTTAATGGAATAATCAAGTAGCAGCGCCTGGTTACTGAGGAAATATGTACCCAGGGTCAGAATTTTAGTAGATATTTTAGTTTACCAGGTCATGCGGTTTGATTATTTCATTTATGCAACTCCTTCAATATTACAGTTTCTCTGCATAGTTTTATTGTAGTGGGGGCTGACCCAGTGTAGGTAGAGTAGCCCACTCAGGTAGAATGAAGCTGAAAAGGAGTAACTGTTTTGAACTAGATCTTGGCACATAAATTGAGTCTAACCAACTGTGATAAACTGCATGCTTCAGGGTTGGTGTACATGGGTTGGGTTTGTGCTGTTGCAATGTAATAAATGAATGTCTATCTGCGCTCCGGTTGGCTGAAACGATCTTGAGCATTGTATAAAGGTTACAGTGCTGGCTTCAGTTGTTTTTCAGCACATGTTTTGAGAAGCCTCAGAACTGTTATTCACCAATTAAGACTTAATTTACTCATTTAAAAAAAAAAAAAAAAAAAAAAAAAAAAAAATCCGATTATCATGAAAATTGCTAAATTCTGTAGTGCAATTTATTGCTTACAATATAATCTGGTGATCTAAGGAGGCTGTGAGTTTGCCTGTCTAACTAACCATCTCTCTGAACATCACACTTAGTTTTACATATGCCAGTCTAAAGAACCACTTATTCAATTGTGATAAGACTTGATAAGGGCAGTCTTTAGCATTTAGCATTAGAAGCTGAGGCTCTACGGAAGCAACATGTTTGCCTGCCTAGCTATATCACACCTTAGATTTTTACATATTGTTCCTAGAGAAGCAGTCATTTAGTTGTGATTAAACTTGGATAGCACATTCTTTAGTTATAAGGTATGTGTGGAGCCTGTCAGCCCGTCTGTCTGTCACATTCTTCATGGCCTTGATTTTGCACCAAACTTCACCAAATATTTATATATTTCTAGTTTCCTATAAATGTTCCTATAATCTGATTTTATACAAATATTTTTCAGGTACCGTGTAATTATTACATGATTATGAGGCTCATTTGTATGTGTGTGTACTGAGTATTTTAAATACCACAAGTGTACCTTTTGCCATTGCACAGTGTTTATATTTAATTGTGAAAATCAGTAGGTGTCTCTTAAAATCAATATTCTCCACATGGACAGAAGTCGATTAACAACAAACTAAAAAACCCATCTGTATAACTAGCTGTTAAGATGTACAGGTAAAGGAATGTTATGGCAGACCACTCTTAACCATTAATATAATATAACAACATATGCACTTAAGCAATTCATAAAATATAAAGTTCACTTGTTATACATAAAACTGAGAAATAATGAATGGGGGAAAAAACAAACAAATCAGCACACCAAATGAAAACAAAACCCACGCGTTGTTCCATTGGAGCCTGTATTCATGCACACTGTTTACCACACATTGTTTTATTTATCTTTTTGAACCCTGTTTTATCAACCAATTTGAAATGTAGGATATGTATGTCACCTTGAGCTGAGACCCACTTGTTTTGAAGGACTGAAGATCATCAGGTGACCACCCTTTACATTCAAGCCAATTACCTTCTTTTACCTGTAAAACGGAAACAATGGATGTTTCCAAGCAACTGAACCTTGGAGGACTTGTCGGGTGTTTGATCAATAAGGGTGGCTGTAGCCCTTTAAGCCAAATAATACTTGGATTGGGTATCTATTAATCCTTGGTGCACTCATTGAGCCTAATTTCCAAAGCTCTTGTGGTAGAGAAAAGTTAAAATACATCTTGTGTGCATGCAGTACTTAAATCATCAATTCAATAATGTAGCTACTTAATAATGAAACACCACTGAAAAACAGGACATACATTACAAATTCCAAATACTATGGATAGACATATACACTAATTTGTATATGTAATCTGTTTATAAACAGATATAAAAAGGACCAAAGCAAAGAAACGTGAGTTTGGCAAGACAAATATTTAACTACAATTTTACAAGAAACCAATTCAGAGAGCTTGCATGAATAGCTGAGTGTGCTGCCAATTTGGTAAATAGTCCAATTGTATGCGTCTTCTGCCATGCACATCTGGAAGGCTTGTGAAAATATTTGAGAAGGTAGTCCACCAATCCCAGCTGAAGTAGAAGTAACACCTCCTCTTGGACTTCTTGACATTGGAACTGGTCTGTACTTGAGCTCGGTTTTTAAGAGCTGCAAATATCATGCCAACAACATGACACTAGTAGGTCAGCTTCTAGACTTTATATTAGCCAGGGAGAGAAGTCTGAAATTTTGTATGTTGCTTTCCATGTTATTAATTTATACAACATGTATTTTATTTAAAGAAATCCCTGAGAGACAAGAACATGACTGTTACGAATGTGGAACGGGATGCTGGTTCTGAGATCTTGCTTCATTAAAGACCCAACCCAACCGTGACATAACCAGCTTTACAACAGGTCACATATAGGACTAACTTTGGCTTCTCTTGACATATCTTTACATATTTGGCCGGTTTATAGTTTGATGGGATTAAGAATGGGTTTAGCCTTGGGGTATTCTGACCACTCCCACCCAAACTATGCATGGTTGACCCACACATTGAAAACAATGACAGCCTGGAAGCAAGTCTCTTTGAGCAGGCCAGAAGCAGAATCACTGTACAGTGAGAAGGTGGGGAGATACAAGTTAGAGGTGTGGCTGCCTTGGTGACTTTCACTGCTACAGGAGTACCTTTGATTTAAGATAATAAAGATGGGCCAGATTCATCGCTTAACTTTTATTAAACTGTGTTGATAATGGTTATTTAATTAAGCTATTTGTAGGAAAACCTTTGATTTAAGATAAATAATCATGTTTAGGGGCATAGCAAATGAAGTTAATTTTTTTTTTTGGTTTAAAACGAAAATATGAAATAGTAATTACAGAAATTGGCTTCACCTTATTCTTGCCTTATTACGGCACAGTGAGGAAAATTGGTTTCCAAGACTAATTAAACTAATAAATCAACAATATCTTTTAGTAAAATGATAGCTGAAAGTGTCCTGCAGCATTGCTTTGTATTCGACCACTACTGCAGGTTTGTGTTAATACCAAGGTTTCTACAGTTTAAAAAAACAGCAGCAATGGCAGATGCTGATATATAAAGCAATGCTTCCACTATAAATAAAGAGTATCTGGTTTCTGACTAATATATTAATCATTGTTATAGATCATTGTGGCGGAGTGTCCCGCCCCTTTATGTTTATAAGTGTTTTCTGTTTTATGTAGTGTGTTAATGTTGGTGTTTATGTATAAAATACACGGGATATAAAAATGGGTTGCGAGCACAAGTGTTTAAAATGTATATTTTGTATTTAGGCACGAGGATTGTACAGCACTTCACGTGCAAGTAAAATAATATGCGAGCATGTGGAATTGCATTTTTACTAATTCACGTGCAGTTGTATCGAGACTCCAGTTGAATGACTGATTAGCAGTCGAGTCTCGGTACAGCTGCATAATGTTCGGTTGTATGTTCGGTGAGTGGAGTATGGGTGTGGAGAGGAGAGAATTAAAAGCACAAGTAAAAGTAAATACGTGATTTCACTCTTCTTGTTTGTCTGTTCATCCGCTGTGTTAGTGTCTTTTTCGCTTAGTGTTAATTCCTTTTGTTTGTCTGTTTATTTTGGCCTCAAGTGCCGTGCCCTGTGTTTTTGTTTGTCTTTGCAACCTTTTATTTTCCGCTTGTTTAAATTATTAAATGCTGAGCAGTACCAATTGCTCAGCTCCACCCAACTCCACCTCTCTGTTGTTTATTTCGTGGCTCCTGTTTCTGGTCTGACGTCAACCACTCCAGCCGTCTTTGTGACAATCATGTATAAATATTCTGCCAAAGAAAAGATCTGAGTTTGAGCCAAAGCAAGCCTCTGAAATGTGGTAACTGTATATGGCGACTGTCACACTTGGAGATAGTCAGTAATTCATCTGGGAATTCCAAGTTCTGCAAATTGCATGATGTCACTGGGGTGCAGATGTTACCCAGCATGTTAGTTGACAGCACTGGAATTTTTTTAAAATTATATAGTTTAAATACATATAATTAACCCTGTCTCCATTGCCTCAGATGCCAGTTCAGCAGAATTAGGATAGTGTTATCATGGCTATGTATGGCCTGAGCAAGCCCTAGCACACCCATGAGCAGAGCATAGGCTCCCCAGCAAAGATACACTATGGTACTGCACCCAGTCTGTATTGCTGTGGTGCCATTGTTAGTTAAAAAAAATATATTAAGTGTGAAACCATTCTACTAATGGAATCCTACCATTGCACATAACGCCTACCCCTTGTCACAAAGCCATTGCATTAGTATTGAAGATAATTTGGTGAGGATATGCTTCTTTTTAAACATGGGCTATGTAACCATCCTATGGCAGAGCAAAGCTCTGCCCTTTTTAAATTGGCAGGGATGGGGTTAATTTCCCCTACCTGCCTGGGTTTATTATGTTCAGGTGGCTGGGGTTGATTAGATTGATCGTTAATTAACCTAATCAACTAATCAACCCCAGCCACCTGACCATAATAAACCCAGGCAGGTAGGGGAAATTAACCCCATCCCTGCCAATTTAAAAAGGGCAGAGCTTTGCTCTGCCACACAGCCTTTACACAACTGAACACTGACTGCTATAATCACAAAGCAAGCTGTTTCCAAATTTAAAACAAAAGATAAGGTATAAAAATAAGGGGTAACATCTTTTAAATTGGGGCAATACCCTCACACCCAAACCAGAAAAAATGTGTATCTAAGTATAACTTTGTGCCAGTTAACTTCCTTTTCTGGCAAAGAAAGCATTTAATATTACTGCACACAGTAAGGGCTGGTGAAGCTTTAGATTGAGAGCTTTGAGTTCACTGGGTTCAGTCTACATCTAGAAATATCTACCAGCATATGCAGAGGGTGGATGTAATTGTAAGCATATGTGTTTCTACGTAATCATAAACGTCTGATCCTGGTTTCAAAGACATTAAAATGACTACCCTTTGAAACATTGACCTACATTTATAGTGTATTTATTTAGTACTGCTTTTGGTTAGAATTACGTTTTTCATGTTAAGGAACAATTTAAGATGTTAACATTTGTCTACTTAACTTAATTTCTTTTTAGTATTCTTACTGATGAAACGATCACAAGCAGTGGTACAAATTACAGAAGGGTATACTGGTTGGTGTATAATCTTGTACTGCAGAGAACTTAATTTGCCTGGGTAATGCTCAATTTGTATTGTGAATATAAATCTGTATTAGAGACTTTTTAATGCAGCTTAAAACATTGTAAGTCTCAAATTTACCTTCTAAATGTTTTGCTTTCCTTTTGCTTTTTTAAAGCTGGATGTTTTATCTTAAAGTTCTACTGTCGACTAGAGTATTGTAGTGCCCTGACATGCATCTTCTTGATTTGGTGGATTCAAGTTCAAAGATATCGAATTGTAAGTAAATGTAAAACCATACAATTCACATCTCATACTCCT
This sequence comes from Polyodon spathula, assembly GCF_017654505.1. Lineage (NCBI taxonomy): Eukaryota > Metazoa > Chordata > Actinopteri > Acipenseriformes > Polyodontidae > Polyodon > Polyodon spathula. Next base: position 12,665 of record NW_024472036.1, on the reverse strand, counting down.
TTCACACAGACAGTTATGACTGCTCAGAACCGGCACTGATGCAGCATTTTGGTCTGTGTGTATTGCCTATACTGTTACAGGGTTTTCATATTTTTGCTGTTTCTAAAGCACCTTGCGAGCTGGTTTAAAGATGGCACTGAACCTTCTTAACTGCCTGTGTGAAATGCTATGCCGGTGTAGTGTTAGAAAGTGGAACATCGTCAATGTGGTACACGTACCAAAACGTGATCCATGTAATGGCAATAAGTGGTACGCTGTCAGATTTTTGGTACAGGTACAACCAATTGTGATCTAATGGGTGGTATTCTATTGTCAAAAGGAGGTAGATTTACCATTAATTATACTTTTTTTTGCAAGCTTAAACTGGAAACAGACCATCAATTTCTCTAAAAAAAAAAATTTAAAAAGGCAAGCGCAGTGCGAGAAGTACCACTTTTTAACGTGTACCTGAAAATTATACTACACCGGTACTGAAGTGCTATAGTGGCCGAGGATTGAACGTCCACATCCCACATGACTGTATAATGGATGCAGTTGTTCAGCCAGGTAGTCAAATGTTTGTCTTCCCATACAGAAATGTTTTTTCCTCTCACTATCCTAAATCTTGGGAGTGTTTGGTTGCAAAAGTGGAGTGGAGATGTTAATCGCTGGCTGTTTTGTGTCTGATTTGAATTTAAGAATGGAGTCTGGATCATTATCAAGTGTGCAATAGGTCTTTCTTATGTAGTGAAGGTGTTCCGGCTTATACTGATCACACATGTGTTGTTTTTGAACACATTACCTTCATTAAGGAACTTTTTGTCAGGAGACTTGTCAGTCTCTGAATTTGTATTTTAGTCTTTATGTTAATGAATGCAATATGACCTGCACCTCATAAGAGAAATTCCACCTTGGTAAGTTAATTAAACATGTAAAATACCCATGAATACTTGATGATCATAGATTTAATAAACAGAGCAAAAGAATGTATAGGCGGGGTCACATTGGCTCTGATGCTCCCGGGTTAGGGGATGGGAAACCGGCAGGGAATTTTTCTCTAGATCACGCAACAGTGAACCCTACTGGCCAGACACCAAGCATATTCAGTGTGGATAAGAAGCAGGGCTGGTCTCAGTCTTCCCGAATCGGTAGTCCGTCCATCAGTGTAAAAGCGATTCTGGCTTTAGGCTTGTGAGATCGGAGGACGCTCACACGCCCTCAGAACATCTGTGCTGTGTGGGGACTCGCTGCAGTGAGGAGAAAGAAACATAATTGGACATTTCAAATTGGTGGAAAATAAATAAATAAAAATTGGTAATTGGTACTCTAAAAATTAAACAAAACAAAACCAAAAAACTATTACTATAATTGAAGCAACTTATTCTTTATGTAGTAACTTAAATTACCATTGTACCATAACTCGGTTCAAATAAATGTAATTGACAATAGAGACATGGAAGATTAAAGATGAAGAGCTATTAGGGCTTCTACAGATCTTAACTATTATCTTTTAGCCTTCTTTAAAGAAGTGTGTACCTGTATGTGCCTGCATGTACAACAAACTCAATAGTTGCATATCGATGTTCTTACAGTGGGTATTAATTTATGCATAGTTGTACACATTGCTACATTTTACCATTTCATTGACTCTCATACACATTCTGTGTTTGTCCTATGAAATCAGCATCAGTAAATTCCTGTTCCAACTTTTTAAACTGAATTGATATACTTTGAGACGCTGCCAAAAAAGGGAACACACCACCTCTTGAAAACTGCTCAGATTATTGTTCTTTACCATGTTTTATACAGTGTTTTACCAACATTCTCTATGATTGCATTTGCTTTAATCTTTAACTTTATACACTTTAGGTCTGATGAAAAAGTCAAGTAGATGAACTCGTAGTGTTTAATCAATGTTATTTCAATAGTGTCCCATTGTTTAACAAAAATGCTGCAGAAATATTTTTACTGGCATACAAACAGTAATTATGTAATACTTGCAGAAGCACAGCTGTCTCCTGGCTCCTGGCACTTTGAAAAGTGTATGAATCATATTGTTTTAGTGTTGCCAATTGGAAACATGAGTAGCTATTACATATTTTTCAAAACCTTCCCAAATTCTCCATACTGACGCATAATTTATAGCAGCATTTTAATTTCAAAATAGGTCTATCTGAATTATTTAAATGGTGGCAGATTGTAATATAGTCACTCTTTAACCATAAAGTTATGTAATTGGTGCATTCTCACATATGTATTACCCCTTTCTTAGCTTTATTAAATACAAAAAATGCAGTATAAGGGCTGTATTATATGAGTTCTAGGTCAGCATTGTGAATTGAATGCAGCATTCTCAATGGGATCTCACCAGTGCATTATGCAGCCTCACCATAACCTCCTTTTCATTTGTACAGTTTAACTGTAAAGCCAAGCATTCAATTGCTCCCCCCAACTAACTGTTCTGAGTCTCGATTTTGTTCAGTTTGAGAATTTCATTACCTTATTATTTTAATTAAAATTTGTGTTTTGTATTTGGTTCAGCTATTTATAATACTAGGGTCCCAAACAGCTAAACCACTGGACTTTGTTGCAGTAGAAGACAAACATGCCCAAGTCCCATTTCATTCATTGCTGTAGCTTCAGTGCCTTCTCCACTGCCCCCTTATAAACCCATATTATTATTGTTTAGTTGAACATTCTAATCCATTATCAAGTCTGAAACATCTCCTGAAGGTTCAATTGTAGCAGTTATCTGCATGTTGTTCAATAATATTGGAGTCACCCAGTATTCCCTAAGCTGCACAATTTATTTTAATGGGAAATGTTGAACGGGGAGCCTTCCGCCTCCCATAGTTTCACTAAAGCAGGACAGCAAAGCATGTGTTAAATTAATCTCGCTCTCTCTCGCTCGCTCTCTCTCTCTCCTCTCATCTCTCTCGCTCTCATCTCTCTCTCTCTCTCTCTCTCTCTCTCTCTCTCTCTCTCTCTCTCTGGGAGGTTCTAATAAGTGAAGACTTGGAAGCGAGGTTGAAACAGGGACACACTGTAAAGAAAGTTGGCTAGATAAATGTAAATGGTTAAATGTATGTAGTCCATACAGTAGAGGTTTTGTTAGATCTTTAATAATCTTGTGTATAATCTAACACATTATCAAACAGCTCTTACAAGAAGAACTAGTGTTCATCGGTGAACTTTGACTGTGTGGTTAATATGACTTTAAGCCATAGTAAAAATAACACTATTTTCCTACTTTGTAAAATATTGTGAACTACATGGATATTTGTAAAGTATCCAGAGATATTGGTTGCATGCAGAACTTAATCGATGCCTTGTCAGATGTTGTTCAGGGAGGCTGGGATTTTTTTTTTCAACCAATCATAATCTGCTTAGAGGTAATATCCCCCTTTGGCCACTTATGAATATATCTAATGTGGGGTTTTGTATTTGATAACTCAATCCTTTCACAGCAAAATTTAAATATACCTGTTAAGACTGCAATAATTAGGAAGGTCACATATTTGGTATAAATGTGTTTAATCCTAAATAAAATAATACTGTTATAGTAGCCTTTGTTCTTTGCCATTTATTTATTTTTAGTGAAACGTTTCCCAGAGTAATATATAGTATCCTACAAAGGAATTTTAAAATATATTATAGAATATATATATATAGATATATATAATATATATAATCATATATATATATATATATATCTATATATATTATTTTTTATTATAACATAATTGTGTCACATTACGGTTATTAGATTCCTTACAAAATAATGGAAGCACTAGAAATAAGTGTTTGTGCATCAATTGATTACAATTCATAGTAAATACTGATATCTTAAAATGTCATTTGTATGGGGTTAACCTCCTCTGGGGGTTACAGAAGTCACAGCATGTAGGCACAATATGTGTTAACGATATTACCTTTACAAAAAAAGGTTGTTTTACCTCTCAATCAGGCAGCTTTCCTATACTGTACTGTCTCTTGCCATTGGTTTTCTTTTCCTGCCAAATGTTTGTTTTAGTTTGCATACTTTCAACATGATCAAGAACATTTTTTATAAGGTGGCCTTTATTGTTTTGATTTATGTACTAAAGACTAAACTGTGAAGGAATGTTGCAGTGGAGAGTACCAGTACCACCAGGATATGACAATATGCAAATAAAAGAAGCACTTGTTTTCCTAAATGTTAAAGTTGCCCTTTCTGGAATGTTCTGTAGTTTTTGTTGGCTTTACTTGAACATGCATTCACCTTAGAACTGAAAATAAAGCCAGTTTTTGCAAACAAATATAGGACTTATTTGAAGTTGGCCCAAGCATGGCATACTGTAAATTCCCCTTCCCCTTTCTAACATCCATAGAACAGCTGTAATCAATAGCGCATGGTCAGTTTCCATTGATATGTGTTACCCGAAGAGGTCCCGCCTCTCAGGCTAGTCTGTGGTGTATTAGTGCTCCGCCCACCAATATAGGTTATAAAAACCGTCGAGTACATCGCCAATTGCCGACTGAACCAAAAGCTGCAGAACATTCCGGATAGTGCGTCGTAGAGACCAGACTGTATTTTTAAGTTTACGAAACCAACTGCTTCAAACGCTTCTTAATAGGTATGTGTACAAACGTTGGTGAATTGTGTGTTTTTTTGTTTTTCCATTAAAGTAATGTGTAAATAAATGTAGATATACGTTTTGGCCACTGTTATAATGGTGGGCGGTGGCCGTAAGAGATATGAGGCAGTTTTTAAAATTAAGTGTAAGGTTATTTGATTGGGTTATGCATGTATTATATTGTTTTATGTTATCTGTAAAAACAGTACACGTTACATTATCTAACAGTTATTTATTTCTGTAAAACCCATGCAGGTTTCATTGATTGCATCAGCCGGCAAATTTACATTAGGTTTTTTCCACATTTCATTGCGCATGCGTAGCCTATGCAGCGCAATTCAATGCATTGCTGTGTCTAAAGTGGTGCAGTGGGATTATGTATGCGTTATTTACATCACAACTGTGAGAATTAAAAATACAAACAGCAAAACATATAACCTTAATCCTATCTTAAAACTAACCATTGTCACTGAAGCAGATAAATCGCAATTTGAAATAAAAATATCCACAGTTATAGTACGTTGCGAATTAATATATAACACATGCGTTTTGCTTTGCTTAACGTAGTTTATTTTATTTGCAGGTGTTTATTTACTTTTTAAATCGTCGGAAAGTTATGTCTATGGCCATCGCAGTTTTCAAATATGGAAGGGTTGTGGTTGAGAGAGCAGTGAATGTCCGCGCATTCCTTAGTAAGAATTCTTGCCCCACCTTAGCCCGAGGGATTTCATCAACCAGAGGAAGAGAGAATTTGGCTGCAGTAGCAGAGAGGAGTGTTCAGCAGCTCGCCGCATGGGACAGTTTTGGAATCTGGTTAGATGAGCCTGTTGTTCTTCCGCCTCGTTCAGTAGATGCCAGCCACAAGATAAAAACTGACATTCCCAATGTTGGCTGTGCAAGTCAGATTGGAAAAAGAAAAGAGAACGAAGATCGTTACTGCATTGGAAAGCTGTCCGACAGCATTTATTTCTTCTCGGTGTTCGATGGCCATGGCGGAGATGCCGCCGCAGAGTTTTGCTCCAGGAATCTACGTCACTTCATTAAGTAAGTTATTATAGTCAAGTGTAATGTACTGTTAATTAATTGCTATTAAATGTTTGTTATACCTATAAACAAATAGTAATACTGTAGACAATTTAGTGATGTACTGTTTTTGGTAACGCTAGTAAATGCATTCTGTTATAGAAAGATTCGGTTCTAGAAAAAAATCTAGAAAATGTGAGCCTGTGTAAGTAACGTGTCTAATAACCTGTGGTATATCTTTTCCAGGAGAAACCTTCAGTTGGACTCTGATCTTGAATCAGTTCTAGTGAAGTCCTTCCTTCAAATCGACAGTGCCTTCATGCAGAGCATTTACAGTTCAGGAGAAGGTGAGATTTCAAATGAAATGCTGTTTTAAACTGGCTGTGAAATTGCTTTGCATATACAGCAGTATGGGTTTCACACAGGGTGTGGCACATATTCAACTTTTGCTGTACAATTTATTTTAAATTTACTGTGTGAAACTAATGCTTGTTAGAGGGGACATTAATTGCAAAGCAAATTGGTTGAGATTTTTACTGGTTTGCTTTGTTTGGAAAACAGGCTGTAAATGATTAGGTTAGACAATGACCAATAACTGGTCAAACTGTAATGCATTAAGATACAGTATACAGCTCATTAGTAATTGGTTTCTTCTGAACACATGATCTGCCATTGTGTTTCTAAAATGTTTGTTGGGTAATTTTCTGGAGGGGAGTGGGTAGTGGTAATCCATAGGGGTGAGACGATACACCAAGATCATGATACGATACTTATGAAAAACTCATCTCTTCTTGACAGACTTGAAAATATTTCAGATCAGTACACAGATTCAGAAGAAAATCAATTATATTTATTTCCCACGAAGTAGTATAGTACTTGTTTGAGTTTAAAGACAAAGCAGTATGTCAGCTAGAGTTTCTGGGATATCAGATTTAAATTAATTAACCAAATCTCCTTACCACATTTGAGAGAGGAGAAAAATACTAAGCAGTGTGTTTGATAACTATTAAAGTAAAAACTTTGTGTTGCTTTAGAAAAATCTAAATATCAGGTCTTTCAGCATTAAGTTTTGAAGTTAATTTATTTTAAATGTACATCAGTGTTTTTGGTTGCATCATATTTTAACTCAATATGGTGTTGTTGTTATTATTATTATTGTTGTTATACCATACATTTTATCACACAAGTATTTGTATTTTTCAAGTTAAGGTAGAATATATAATTATGTTGTATACTATTCTATACTGTGCTGCTTTTAAATGTGGTTAGAAATAATTTAAATTATTAGATTAAAATTAATGATAACATTTGTATTAAATAAGTAATTTGTCAGGATTAACACATTTCTTTAAGGAAAGTAACACATTCAACCAAATAAAAACATTATGACGATGCACTGAAAGGTGAACAAATATAAAATAAAACTCAAGAAATGTAAAAATGTGATATGTTTTGTCGTCTATAATAAATAGCTTTACAGGAAACACGTTCTGTCTGCAAAAATAGTCGAATCAGATACACTTCAAAATTATTTTCTTGTCTTCCCTCACAAATGACACTTTCCTTGTATGTGTGTTTATTTATATATGCTATATTACACCAGATTATGATAAAGAAACAGTAAGAGGAGAACAGTACATTAACTGGTAAAACGAGAAAGAACATATAGCTATCTATTTATATGAAATAAAATGCTCTCGCAAAAGGAGACAAATATATAGCATTTGCATACAGTCCACAACAGGCAGGCTGTCACTGCCTCCTCTATACTCCCATTGGCTAGAGTCACAGCTGTCTCAACTCTCATTGGCCATGCAGTGTGTCAGCCTCCTTTTCTGAAATCTGTACTACAATGTCAGTATCCCCTGCTTGCCAGCAATGGAATACAGAAAAAAACAAAACAAACAAAAAAAAGTTATTGTTATTTGGGCCCGTTATGTAAATTTCATTTAACTTTTTGTTAAGTCATTTATTTCACGTTTTTGTCCGCATCAGTTTTCGTTAATGATTGTAATCCTAAATTAAAATGAAGAACTCGCCATTGTTTCCTC
>NW_024472036.1:0-4986 GCF_017654505.1 Polyodon spathula | reverse complement strand
GTTTGTTTTTTTTTTTTTTTTTTATGTTCTTGCAACCTATCAACTCTTCGTTATAGACTTAGTGCAGAGGTCGGGAGATAAAATATTCAACTCCCCTCAATTAAAAGTAGATAGTTTTGGTGTCCTAATTCTACCTACAAACGGCTGGCTTACAAATACAATATCTGATCTGTTGTAGGGGTTGGAGAGACGTTTGTAGCTGTGCTTGTAAGTGCGTGTTGGTTATAAATAAAATTAAGCTTTTTTTTTTTTTTTTTTTTTTTAAATAGTACATTCAAAATGTGAGCTGACCTTTGTAGAGAACATCTAAATATTTTATCTCTGTGTTTTGTTTGTGGTGATATGAAGCAGCTGTCTTAGCTAGTTCTCTACCCTGTTTGTGGTATTTTATTGCATATACAATAATGATTGTGAATATCTATTAATTTTGTTTATAAGCAGCCTGATGCACGTTGAAATGGACACTGTAAAAAGGTTATGAATTCAAGTTAAATATTATTTGATTGTTTGTACTAGTTACATTTCAACTGAAATTAAGTATATGCACATAAAACAGATAACTAACTTGAATGCTATTGTTGCAGTAGTTACATTTTAAACATTGCAATCATATATATAGAGACACACACTTTTAAAAGGTCCCATGTAAAAGTTTCATGATAGATTTGCAAGGTCATTTAGTGGTTTCCCCCATATATAGTTATACACAGCTATAGCCAAAAGTTTTGTATCACCTGGAATTTTAGGATTGAGACATTCATTTAAGAAAAACACTGTATGAACATAATTTAGATATTTTTATTTACAATCATGTAATAAAAGAAACTGCAAAATACTAAATCGTATACAGATGTGGCCTACCAAAAATAGTAAGTAGTACAGTATTTCTATGTTAGATTTTGAAATGTCACATTTTTCAGTTCTCAACTGTCTTCGTAACGTTTATGGAATACTACAAAGCGGTATGCAATGCAATGTTAACAGGTTTCATTCGACTATCTGAAGCACGTTTGTTTAATTCCATAGGGCAGTGCAACGTTTTTGGCCATAGCTGTGTATATACCAGGTCATATAAATACAGTATGTAACAGATTCTTACCTACCTAAATATTTCTTCTCTGGCAGATTTTTTTTTTAAAACCTGCCAACCGTATGTGCCCAACACGCTCTCCACAGTCCTCTGGAAACGCGTGACTCGCTGGTCTCTTAAGAGTTAACGCAATTAATAGTTGCTAACAAATTACAGTCAATCAATTAAAAGTAGAGGAGATACTTGCTCTAGAAGCAGCAGTGATTTACTACAAGGAACTTTTTTCTAACTTTTGGATATGAAACTTTTTTTTTTTTGTTGTTTGATCAGATTTTTTTGAACATGTTTATACATTGAAGAAGGATATGATTTGTTCTGAGATGTTAATCTTTGCGAACAAATTTACATGCGTGTGGGTGGAGGAAGTTAGAGGCCACTCGATTTTATATATGGTTTGTGTGTGAAACCTTTTCCCGTGTATAAACTGTTTACACGTGGTTTACAAGAGAATAGGTAACTAATAGCATTTTAATTATAAATATTTTAGTTTTTTAATTAGTCTTGTGAATTGACACACTGCGTCAGTGTTATCAAGAGCTTGTACAGGGTTTTAAAATCTGGGTTTCTTTTTCTTAAGTACATCGATAAATCATTGTTTTCTGTGGCTGTCCTTACAAAAGTAACACGAAAGTCCCGTCAGGCCACTGAACTGTGATTGGCTATCATATCATTGATCATGAATAATCCTCTCTCTACACCGAGACCATAAGGTCCGTGTCCTATACTGCAGCCATTACACACTCTAAAGCAGTTCATATTTGGCAGTGAATAAGCGTTTTTGTTCATTTAAAACAAGTGACCGGAGGTGCAGGTTTCCCCAGTTGTCCTGACAGGAGCATTTCGTGGTTCCATTGTAAGCACTGTGTATTCTATGTAGTGGTGTTAATAACTTTTAATGCCCACGGTTTTTTGTTTTTGAAAAACCCAAACTACACAACGTGGAAAAAAGTCCATGTATTTATGTAGTTTTTTTATATATACACTTGAGTGATATATATAGCGAGTTTAAAATTGGCCTCTTACTGCTGAATAAAGCTTTCAACATGGCTTTTAGATTTTATTTTTTACTGCATTCAGTTTCTGTTTGGTAGGCAGCAAAGCTAGATAGAAACATTCTCCAAATAAAAATATAATTTCAAATAAAATCTCACTATTGTACAGTGCCTGCTTTTAAAAACGTTGTCAATGTACTTTCTATTGTAAATATACGAGAAAGCAGTTTCAAAACTCTGACTCGTGCGTGTTCTTCTGTGCACAAGTCTGATGGTTACCTTTCGATATCGAGTTTTCATTTAGACAGTTTCAAGTTAGGTGGGCTTGAATTGTCCTGTTCTTTTTTTATCTTCACAAATGCAATGGCTAATGATACTTGCAAGCCGTAAAATGAGAATTCGCACAGCTCAATTGCTTCAAAATATGAATTAAAAAATCGCAGGCAGTGGTTCTAAAATTAAATTTGGTTAGACTTAAGCCTTTTCTTTTTACCACAGCAGTAACACTGAGCATTAAAAAAAAAAAACACACACACCACACAGGTTGTTAACTGATTAGACGATTCCTCGCCCCTAGTAAATTAGATCTCTTGGGACTGATGGTGAGCTAGGAAGGTACGATTCTAGTGAGTTCTTTACCCAGCACTCTGTGTGTTTTGGATATTGCAATTCTAACACCCTTACTGGCAATCCCTACTTGTTTCATCTACACATTTGCTTCAGAAGAGAGGTTTTTAAAAAGATCTGATCATAACGTTTTCATTTCGCTATGCTTTTACTAGGGGAAACTTTGATAGTGGTCAGCGCGTTGTGTGTGCAGAAGTGCGGCATCTTTTATTTATTACATTTGTTTTTCGGTTTCTCAAGTGAAAAAAAAGGGGTGGGGGGTTCTTACTCAAGGCAGGCCCACGATAAAAAAAAACTTTCAAAACTCCAACGTTAAATATTTTAAAGATGATGGTGATGTTTTTTTGCAGACGGAATGACGAAGTCACGCACATCAAGATCCAGAACTCGGGAGATTACTACGACCTGTACGGAGGAGAGAAGTTTGCTACGCTAGCTGAGCTGGTCCAGTATTACACAGAGCAGCAGGACCTGCTACGGGAGAAGAACGGGGACGTGATTGAACTGAAGTACCCTCTGAACTGCAAGGACCCAACCTCTGAAAGGTAAAGAGATTCTACCCAGCTCTCCGCTCCTGTTTATTGCAAACGATGCTGGCAGTGGGGCTAGCTGTAGGGTTTCACAAGTCACGATCCACTGAAAACAGGCTTGGAGCACCTCTTCCCACTGGCCATGCATATTCATACATGGAACAATTTGCATACTTTCTTTCCTTCAAATGGGTGAGTGTGCTTAAAATTCTAGTAAAAAAAAAATATATATATATTTTTAATCTTCATGAAGTTTTCAGATGCCGTTTCCTTTAGTCGTGACTTACAATATTTTTATAAGGGAGGTCGGACCACTTATTGTGGTAAGAGTGTTTCTTGTATCCTGTTTGTGAGTTTGTCACATGTTTACAGCGGTACAAGTTTTGTTTGAAACTACTTTAAGGGATATGCAGGAGCTACTCAATAATTCAAAATGCTAATTGTGTTGTGCCTAATCAAGTCATATTAGATACGCTTAGGGTTTCAGATTTTAAGTTTTATCCAGTAAACACTGATAAAATGCAGCCAAAACAAAAAAGGATTTATTTAGAATTCACTTCCCACAGGTTCAGTTTAATCTGTTTTGTGGCAGCAGAGGTCGCATCACGCACTGTGAATCCCATTTGTGTTGCTTACACTAAGCACTTCTCAGGATTTCCCACAGAAAAACACAGAACCGGGCTTTTGGCCCAAACCAGAAAGAACTGGTTAATTGCCTTTTTGAAAGGCATACAACATAAAAGCCCTGATAGTTTCCTATGAAACTAAACCCCACCAAAAACGAAAATGTTAAACACTCTTAATGATGTTTTTACTATAAGTGTGTTGTTGTTCCGAGTTCAAAGGTTTAGTCTGCATGTTGACTGTTTTGCACTGGGTTAGGAGATGCTGTTTTGAAGCAGAATAAATATTTGCCATGGCCAGTTACTTTGATTATGCTGTGTGTGTGGTTTTTCATTTAGAGTTCTCCCACACACGCATACTGATAAACAGGCCCACTCTGCCTCTCAAAACCCTAATCACTGCTTAATATAACAGGAGAGAACGTCTCTGCTCTACACATCTGTGGGAAAATAAGAAATGTGCTATAGGGTTGGCCTGAATTTTCTAATTACATTTTTACAAATGGCAATCTTTCGTAATGATTTGGGTCTATGGGAATCATTGACCTCACATTGAACAGAACATTTTAGCGTAAAACATTTCTGTAAATACATTGACCTAAACAGTGTCCGATCTTAACACTGTTGCATTTTACTGTGTTTGCATTCTATGCAATGTTTTTTAATAAGTGTGTCACCATTACCTTTGGATTGATACAGAGGTGGATTGTTTTGGTATTAAGATCTGCTACTGTTTAAATATGTATCTCTGTTTTTAAATGTGAAGTTAAAAGGGAGTACACATTTTTAAAGAAATACTGCTTCACATAGCAGGCATTAGAGATTTAGTCCAATCACAGTCCTGGAGGGCCATTCCACTCCATGTGCAACAGGTAACATGATATAATTAACTGGTTCCATTAAACAATTTAGAACAGGATTGGAACAAAGACCAGGAGTGGAAGAGACCACTTTGGACACCCCTGTTTAAGTTAAGTGCTTATTTTTGAAGTGACGGAAACAAAAATGAGAAGTCTGAAACCCTCGCCTTGCACCTGGAAAGGAAGTAGTCAGACCAAGGCAGACTGGAAAAAAATGTGATGTTGCTAATCTTAGAAAGTGGAGGTTCAGATATAGATTAGAGA
>NW_024472035.1:0-2000 GCF_017654505.1 Polyodon spathula | reverse complement strand
CCTTGAACCCATGCAAATGTTTTGCCAGAGTCTGGCTTGCAGATGAGTTCAGATCACATGGGGCTTTTGTAACGATATTAAGTTACTTTCCTTTATTCCAGGACCCCAAGAGACTGCCTAGAAAGTAATTTTCTAACACATCGTTTGTTGATAATTAACAAAATGCAAACCAGTAAACTGTATCAAGATTGCCCACCTTGTTTTCTTATTAGTTTGGTTTTTCAGTTACTATTATATGTAAACATCTCCATATGCCATTTTTTAATGGGATTTTTAAAAAGCAAACATATAGTATCTGCACTCCCTTTAGTCCCACAGCAAATTAGCATTTGAGTTAAACAGCGAGAAATGCAAAATAACCAATGCAAGATTTGAAGTGATTGTACTGAAGCTGAATGAGCAATAAGTAAATCTTCCTTCACTGGATTCACCTGCTGTTCAGCTCCATCCTGTGCTGACAGTGGCTAACCCATTCGTCAGCACTCTGTTATCATTGTCATGAAATCAAAATGCATTTCCAGACAGAAGAGAACACTACATCAATTTAACAAAGCAACCACAAATCGATAAACCTCTAGGTACAAAACCTTGCAAGACGAGAAGCTCCGTGACTGGTGAAATTCTATTTTAAAATTTTGCCAACCCAATTAAAAATGTCCTTGGGAGAGCCGTCCTGTATGTTGTAGTGATGGTAATTATAACCATGCTTAATATAGCTGGGAGCCGCGGAAGAGTTGTTAAGAGAGAGAGTTACGTCAAGAGAATTTTAATAAGATTACAATGTATTTAGACAGCACATTTATGGATGTCCTTGTGCATTGAATATTTCAGGTTTCAGTCAGAGATTAATATGCATTAACTATGTTTTACAGGTTTTGACTGTATGCACACACAAATACCTACCAAACACTGTGCATTATGTTATCGTGGCCAGTCAGGATTCAACATTACAGAGGTCTATAATATTGAAATTTTCAGTATTTATTCAATATTTGCAGAAATTAACTCGACCATTATCACATATTGTGTCCAGAACAACTTTTTTCCAGCCATTTTCAATATTTCATGCATTAAAAGGGTTAAAATTCCCGCATTGTAGACCCTTGTCCTTGAAATTGCTGGGAGACATGTGACCCTGTTGGCAGTCTTTTCTGGAACAGTTTAGGTTCTGATGTCAAGTAAGCAAATGCCTTCAGCTTTTAAAAAGCTACAGCAAAAGAGATTTATAAAATGCTTGGTTTACAGTATGTTAGCGAAGGCAGTTGGTTATGGACTGAACTATAGATTAGTACTGTAAATCAGCAAGAAGGTTGAGAGAGGACATGAATACAATTAAATGTTAAGGGCTATGCAATCAACCAGCAAAACATGTGACCACAAAGATAGAGGTTGATAACTAGAAGAAAGGTTATCTTTGTTGATGTCTCTCCCTCGCTGAGAGAAGCCATGCTTCAGCAGTGGAACTTTCACCTAAAATAAACCAAATCATGTGCAACATGTGTTTCACATCGAGTGTCATTGACCCTCACTAAGACGGGAGCATCGCAGTGTGTGTGGAGGCATTGTATTAACCATGACTCCTGCATTCCAAGTTTCAGGCCATTGCACTGCTTGTACTGGACACACTGCAGTTATACTGCCTCCTGTTATTTATAATACAGCAAGGTACTGCGGCAGTACTGCATTGCAAAACTTGCGTATGTGTAGCCAAGTTATTAATACTGAAACTGCCCTTTAACATCGTTCTCACAAACTGTGAGTGCTTAGTTATTTCTCTATTGTATATCTATATTTAATGCCGTTGGGATACCACATGTATCAAGTGATTTGCCCTATTGATCCTGGGATGTAGAAGCACTGTTGTTTCTGTGTGCATTACTTTGTACCTTTAATTTCCCAAACATGTACAAGTTGATTTATTTTGAATATGAATGCAAACCTGCAGTGCATTTTCGATTTATCCTAAAGCAAATGTTACTATATTGAAAACGAAGCGCACT
>NW_024472034.1:0-14113 GCF_017654505.1 Polyodon spathula | reverse complement strand
GAATCGATACAAGACAAACATTTTAAATCTGCAGCACCGCCCAGAGGTAGCATGTCAGATTACAGCTGGAACTTTAACAGTGCTTAAATGTTTCTGTGGAGTCCTTCACTGTATTACACTGTAAACTATAGGATATGTGTACAACAAATGATAAAGAAAAAAAAAACATATGTACAGTATATAAAAATAGCACAAGTTAAAAAAAACAAATCAAAAGCACAATTAGAACCACTCTGAAAGCCATAACAATCACAATCATATCCACACGTTCCCTGCTTTTTAAATCCGTTAACTCCTCTACCTATTTGTGATGCCTCCACCGCGTCCCCGGGACAGATAACAGCAGCCTCGATGCATTGATGGGGTTCTTCTCCTCCTCAGGTGGTACCATGGTCACCTCTCAGGGAAAGATGCAGAGAAGCTGCTGACAGAGAAAGGGAAGCCCGGGAGCTTCCTGGTCCGGGAGAGCCAGAGCAAGCCGGGAGACTTTGTCCTGTCCGTGTTGACGAATGAGGAGAAGCACGAGAACGTAGACCGCAAAACCAAAGTGACGCACGTCATGATCCGCTATCAGGTAGGCATTGGGTTTAAGCACGTATGAGGCGGCAACTCGCATCTGATACATATGATAGATGCCCCGAAACAGTTTAAGACCGCTTGATGAAAGAGCTGCTCAATTATATACAGGTGAGAGATACTGACGTCTGTCCTACAATCACGCTCGGTAACGAAAAACACAACTTCCTAAAAATAAATGTCAGACCCGGTTGTGGATGAGAGGAAAATTAGCTTCCAATCGGCTTTTAAAGCACTCAATGTCGAATTGCCAGTGATTGGTTCTTAATTGGAAACAGGAGGGAGATGGCTTTCTTTGTTTTGAAATCAACACGCTATGAATGGATTTACTGTAGACCTGCTGATAAATACTTCTTAAAGATGTAGTGAGTAGGAGTCGTGAGTATTCTTCACACCTCTACAGATTACAATAATGTGTGACATGTAATGCGTTACTCCAACACTGACAGATGGAAAAAACAAGTCATAAAAAATAGGTAGTTTCAACTGCTAATTCTTACTTATAACTGTTTATTCAATTCAATATATAAAATTGTGTTGCTAAAATAAAACTTTGTCAGTATTTTTTTAATAGCACCACCTAGTGACCGTAGTAGTAAATATAGTACAAGAGACTATAGATTACAATAATATTCATTATAGTACAGTCCGCTAAACAGAGCAGGTTTGATTGTATGTTGTTTCTGGCCCACAGATTGGCTGCACCTTAACCCTGGCTTGTATTACCCTGCTATTTATTCCTGGTCCTCCCTCAGGTGAGACCGAGTATGTGTATGTGAAAAACCGCACAGTGAGAGCTGGAAGTCCTTATTAGAGTATCAAGGGATGCTGCCTTTACTAATATGGGAGGTGGCCAGTTCTTGTTGGCCATCTTGGTAAGGTCTGCAAGGTTGATGAAGGTTTTATACTTGAGGGTCATTGTCAACCAATCAAGCTCCAAGCCATCCTGGACATAAAAGGTTGGCCTCTATAACTGTTGTTGAAAGCGATCACAGTTGAATATGCTGAAGTGTTTGATGGTTTTGTGATATGGATTATTGTTCCCCCATAACTATAAAACACTTAATAATGGTAAGTTTTGAAATACCAAAAGGCTGCCAGAAAAAAAGAAATGGAGCAACAACAAATTATAGATGGCCCATACATAACAAACAAAATAACCCCATTATACCATAAAATATTTCTCATTAAAGAATCAGCAAACCCACTTTCTCTAATTTTACACATTTAACTTCTAGCCTTGCCTTTGTGCCATACTATAAATAACGGCATTACCAAATGTTTTTAACAGTATTTCCGACTTTTCTACTGGGAGCTAAGTTAATACCACCTTATAGTCTTACTTTGATATTCTTTTACAAGGAAGTTCCTTTCAATAGGCATATAAAAAATATAAAAAAAACAGAAAACAATTTACAAAAGTAGCCCCTGCAAAGGTCGTACACTTTATATATGGCCATTTCCACTGGGAGCTAGGTTTTGGCCTTATTTAGACACCAGCACGTATAAATTGTATTCTGTGATGTGGATAAATCTCATTTCACTTGTGAGCAGCTGTATTGGAACAGACCTTCAGAGGAGAGAAGCATGAGTACCTAACACATTAACCCACTGTAAGCCTAGCCCCCTCCAAAATATATGCTCTTGTTCTTTTCTCTAGAAACCACAATACTACACCAAGTAAATATCTGGCTGCCCTGTCTGTTGAGTTGTATTACTATATTAAAGGGCACCCTCCAGTGGTGAATAAAAGATACAGTATTGGTAAGTGACCTACATTTATATATATATATATATATATATATTCTGCTACACCATGGTTAACCACATCTGTACCATGAGTTATCTATGCTTTTAGTACTATACCATGGGATACTGTGATTCGCTTTGATAAGGATGTTCCTTTCAACGGATACAAAAAAAAAGAAAAAACTTGGCACACACATTTTACTTTTGAAAACTATGACAAAACTAAAACAGAAGATCAGATCAGGCTTACATTTTTACATAATCCTGGAGAACAGCTTCTACAATCGTCTTGTAACTTGGTATTAAGTTTAATTTTCTTGATTTATTGTGAGTATGGAAATGTTTGGCTGCCCGTTCAGTCTTTACATATATTCTTGATATAATGTATGACATGGTTATTAACTTTTTCATCATACTGCTGCACTGAATTTATAGCCATGGTGAGGGGTGTAGATTACTGACAAGTTACTGACCTCTTAAATCTGCAATGCCAGGTCTGCCCTGTAGGTGTCATGTTAAACTTGATTGAAATTTATAGAGAAATGGCAGTGAATGAGAAAGTCAGTGCTTTCAATCACAAGGGAATAAGTACTAAATGCAGCCATGAAACTATGCAGGGGTGACACAGTCAATGCAAATATAAGCTTTTCACGTAGAATTCACCTCAATAAAAATAAAAGTAAACCACAATTACTGAGCAACCACTGACAAGGTTGGAAATGCTGCAGTATATTTTGTACCATCATAAAACATCAGCTTCTAAAGGATATTATTATAGATGACATTTAACCAGGACACTGACAGGTACAAACAACAGCTAACTGCAATCAAACTGACAAGCTGAAATAATTAAGGATGAACGTGAATGTTAATGTTTCACCAAAAGGCCATTGCAGATTAAAAACTGATGCGTTGTTAATGACAATAACATAGCAGAGTTTTAATTAACCATGTGACAATCTCCTTTTTATATTTTTTGGTGACACTTGATAACCTCTAGGTTGATGGAATGAAATGTCTTTTCTCACATATTGATTGAGGATGACAGCCTTGAAGGTCAGGACAATGCATTATACCTCATCATAACCTTTGATTTGCACTCTACACGTTTGACTTAAAACAAGCATTATTTTTAGTTGCTCCCCCACCCTGTGTGGTTACCAACAGAGATAATATAGCAATAATCTTTATATAGCACCTTTCATAGTGGACTACCATCACAAAGCGCTTTACAAGATACGAGACTAGGGTGTGTGAACTATGAATCAGTTGCAGCATCACTTACAACAACGTCTCACCCTAAAGACAGAGCACAAAGAGATTAAATGACTTGATCAGGGTTACACAGTGAATCAATGGCTGAGCTGGGATTTGAACCAGGGACCTCCTGGTAACAAGGCCGTTTCTTTACCCACTGGACCACACAGCCTTTTACAACACCAGTGCTACTGTACATTTTAGTCAATAGGTGTCACAGTAAGCTAACAAAATTGTAAGGTATTCACATATATCTATATATATATATATATATATATATATATATATATATATATATATATATATATATATATATATATATATATATAGTGACAAAGTTGGTCCTTCTTTGCAGACTTTGTTCACAAGTATGAGCGGGGACAACACAATAGACACGACAAGTGTAAGTTTATTTTAAACAGGATATTACCTGCATATTTATTTTCCAGGGAAGTCCAATAATCTGAGTCGTAAAGTTAAACCAGAGTTCGCAAACAATCAGGTAGTCATCCAAAATAGGGTCAAAACAGCCAACAGGGTTATCCAAACAGTCCAGTGTCATACACAATAATGCAATCCAGAAATCAATAGAACACCCCAACACCCCAACACCCCAACACCCCAACACCCCAACACCCCAACACCCCAACACCCTCTCCAAACACAGCACCAAACTCCCTCTACCCCTCCTTGTGGTGCTCTCAGTTTGCTCCTTTTATAGGGCTGGTCATTACCCCTTGATCACCTGCAGGTGTGCTGACATACCTTAATTACCTGGTAAGGATCCTGGGCAGTTTAGTTTTTGGTGGATGACCATTTTGTGAACTGTCGTCCTATTGGGACCTCCATTTTGTGTAAGGACAAAGTCCTAACAAAATCTCTGCCCTCACATATCTCCCATTCAGGACCAATGCCCTGAGGTTTATCACAAATCATTCATTGCCCTGATTTAATCACAAATATATATAGATATATATATATATATATATATATATATATAATATATATATATATATATATTATATATATATATATAATATATTATACTATATATATATATGGAAAACCATTAAAATGTTGGTTTGATTAGACTTGGGAAGGGGTTGCTGAAAGTGCCTAAAAAATACATCTTAAAGCAATTAGTTTAAAGCCCATTCAAGAAACTCCTACAGCAGGAATCATTGATACATTTGTGTACTCTCTCTTAATAGTAACACGTAGATGAAATAATTCAGATAAATATTTGGAGAATGGACCCCCATCCCCACCACCTCTTAACTGATTTTTTAAAATTATATTGTAAATTATTTGACAAGTAGAATCACTCTGCCATTCATAATGATTGTGATTCCAAACAAAATCATTACCCTGTGATACATGATACAGTACAGATTGGATTAACAAACATTAAAAAGAGCCCACTGACAGATAACAACAGTAGCTGAGCTGAAGGACTGATTTGATCAAACCCAGAGCAGAAGCGGTACTTTATTTTTTATTTAAAACCTTAAAACATGGAAAGACCAAAGCACTTTGCTAGATGGTAAAGATGTGGTTAACCATGGTGAAGCGGAGCCAATGCATGGGAAGAGCATGGTAAACAGCAAATATAGTGAGGTAAATACTGTTGTATAACAACAGAGAGAAACACTTAGATAGCTGGAGGACGCATGGAGTGTACTTGGAGACAACAGTCTCCCCCGCTAGTATATCATTCCAGACTTGGATTGCATCCACTTGGAAGACTGTTATCGCCTCATATATTCAATGTCCTCTGTAGTTATTAGTTGGTTATATATAAGATTTTTTTTTTTCAAATTGTTATTTGTTAAATAGTCTATCCTGCAAGTCATGCTTTAAATTTGCAGAGGCCCCCTTCGCAGGTAATACCACAATGCAGGTAACATGCTGTGCCTACACAACCTGTTTCACTTCATTACTTAGTTATGGTACTAAACAGTAAGACATATTCACATCCTAATATAAACTAGAACCGTGAAGTCTGGTATAACCACTAGCTATTATACATTGCACAGACAAAATCATAACAGAAACTGTGAAATGACAAAAACGTGGATCCTCTTTAGGACTACTCAAACACATTTATAAGCATACATGAACAGTAAGAATGTCATGTTTTCATACTTTTGTAAACTAAATGGAAACATTAAACCATGATCTAGAGAAAAAAAAATACTGGCATATTAATAAAAAAATTGAAAAAAAACATACTCTGGAAGTCACAGCCAGCGGTGTGTGATATCATGAAGGGACGCAGGCAAGAACAGAAAAAGTTGGTGCAAACCCCCAATTTTTTTTATTTTTTATTAAAGCACCACCCACACTGACCAAAGCTGCCAGCACATATACCTGAAGTGGTTTACCCCTCCCCCTGACTAAACCAACTTAGCGAGTACATCTTTTAAAACTATCAAATATTTATAAATAAATTATTACAAACTATTCACTAAATTATAATACAATAAAGTATCATAACAAACATGGCACGTGCATTATTTATAAATAAATAGTGCTTTATTCAAGCAATATATATATAATATATATATATATATATATATATATATATATATATATATATATATATATATATATATATATATAAACAATCAATAAATACATCCCCTTCACGTTTACAATATGGTGCTGCCCTGACTACGGGAAGTCAACACTGAGGTAAGTATCAAAAGACTCCTTATCCTAAGATGGTGGCTTTTCACTTCCTCCTACAAAATGGAGGACAATACTACCCTGTACAATTCTGGTAAGTTAACAATAAAACAAGGCAAATACGTATGTACGGCAACAAAGAAAAGGGTTTTAAAGGTTTAAGTTTTTAACATGGTTAGATCAACGCATCATGCTGAAAATGTGCATCTTTCCATTATGAAAGAGCCTCAAAAGCTGTAACAGTTATTAACCTCCCCTCTGCAGGATAGTGGATTATACACAACAGGCAAGTTTTTTGGTGTACTATATTTATATATTTGTTAAAAAGCCACAGGGCTTAAATTAAAATCACAGTTTAAAGGAAAGTCAAATAAGTCCATTGCTGGTTTTACAAAAAAAAAAAAAAAAGGAAATACACTATTCCAGTAAAACAAACAAAAAACAGTCTGTATAATCTATATACCTATTGTTTGAAATTAGCAAACCATTAAACATTAATTTTGTCTGATGGCTTTTTTTTTGCTTGTCAACCACAACAGTCCAGATGTTTGACATGGAATCACCCAATTCACATTTACTCTACATCTACTGTTTGATGTCAAGTCCAAGTGTACTAATTTGTTGCTCTTAGTTACCACATACCATGTGGGAGTGGATATCTACTGCAGGCAATATAGCTTTGACCTCTGACTTAAAAAAAGCCTGCCTGAAGTCGATTTGTGAAACCTTGTGTTCATTTAAAAAGCATTATAATGCATTGAGCTGTTTATTTCTCATTGTGTGCTATTGCTTCCATAGCCAATGGTCTTAAAAATCCCTACCTTGTGTATGCTTTTGAAAAGTAAATAAAGATTGACTGTGGTACGTGAAAGAATAACAAATTATAAAGTATGTAATTGAATATAATACAGTACTATCCGTTTAATAATTTTAAAAGTGCACGACAGAGGGCTAAGCTCTTGACAGTCTACCTATTTGTACACAGAAACTATTCTGCTTAATGCTGTAGCAATAGGTGCTGAGAGATGATATATATATATATATATATATATATATATATATATATATATATATATATTATATATATATATATATATACACACAGTACTGTGCAAAAGTTTTAGGCAGGTGTGAAAAAATGCTGTAAAGAAGAATGCTTTCAAAAATAGACATGTTAATAGTTTATATTTATCAATTAACAAAATGCAAAGTGAGTGAACAGAAGAAAAATCTACATCAAATCAATATTTGGTGTGACCACCCTTTGCCTTCAAAACAGCATCAATTCTTCTAGGTACACTTGCACACAGTTTTTGAAGGAACTCGGCAGGTAGGTTAGCTCAAACATCTTGGAGAACTAACCACAGTACTTCTATGGATTTAGGCAGCCTCAGTTGCTTCTCTCTCTTCATGTAATCCCAGACAGACACGATGATGTTGAGATCAGGGCTCTGTGGGGGCCATACCATCACTTCCAGGACTCCTTGTTCTTCTTTACACTGAAGATAGTTCTTAATGACTTTCACTGTATGTTTGGGGTCATTGTCATGCTGCAGAATAAATTTGGGGCCAACCAAATGCCTCCCTGATGGTATTGCATGATGGATAAGTATTTGCCTGTACTTCTCAGCATTGAGGAGACCATTAATTCTGACCAAATCCCTAACTCCATTTGCAGAAATGCAGCCCCAAACTTGCAAGGAACCTCCACCATGCTTCACTGTTGCCTGCAGACACTCATTCGTGTATCGCTCTCCAGCCCTTTGGTGAACAAACTGCCTTCTGCTACAGCCAAATATTTCAAATTTTGACTCATCAGTCCAGAGCACCTGCTGCCATTTTTCTGCACCCCAGTTCCTATGGTTCGAGCATAGTTGAGTTGCTTGGCCTTGTTTCCATGTTGGAGGTATGGCTTTTTTGCCGCAAGTCTTCCATGAAGGCTACTTCTGACCAGACTTCTCCAGACAGTAGATGGGTGTACCAGGGTCCCACTGTTTTCTGCCAATTCTGAGCTGATGGCACTGCTGGACATCTTCCGATTGCAAAGGGAAGTAAGCATGATGCGTCTTTCATCTGCTGCAGTAAGTTTCCTTGGCCGACCACTGCATCTATGGTCCTCAACGTTGCCTGTTTCTTTGTGCTTCTTCAAAAGAGCTTGGACAGCACATCTGGAAACCCCTGTCTGCCTTGAAGTTTCTGCCTGGGAGAGACCTTGCTAATGCACTATAGCTACCTTGTGTCTTGTTACTGTGCTCAGTCTTGCCATAGTGTATGACTTTTGACAGTAAACTGTCTTCAGCAACCTCACCTTGTTAGCTGAGTTTGGCTGTTCCTCACCCAGTTTTATTCCTTCTAAACAGCTGTTTCTGTTTCAGTTAATGATCGTGTTTCAACCTACATATTGAATTGATGATCATTAGCACCTGTTTGGTATAATTGTTTAATCATACACCTGATTATATGCCTACAAAATCCCAGACTTTACCTAGAAGAATTGATGCTGTTTTGAAGGCAAAGGGTGGTCACGCCAAATATGGATTTGATTTAGATTTTTCTTCTGTTCACTCACTTTGCATTTAGTTAATTGATAAATATAAACTATTAACATGTCTATCTTTGAAAGCATTCTTACTTTACAGCATTTTTCACACCTGACTAAAACTTTTGCACAGTACTATATATATATATATATATATATATATATATATATATATATATATATATATATATATATATATACAGCTCTGGAAAAAATTAAGAGACCACTGCAAAATTATCAGTTTCTCTGGTTTTACTATTTATAGGTATGTGTTTGGGTATAATGAACATTTTTGTTTTATTCTATAAACTACTGACAACATTTCTCCCAAATTCCAAATAGAAATATTGTCATTTAGAGCATTTATTTATATATAAAAATGACAACTGGTCAAAATAACAAAAAAGATGCAGTGTTGTCAGACCTCGAATAATGCAAAGAAAGTAAGTTCATATTAATTTTTAAATAACACAATACTAATGTTTTAACTTAGGAAATCAATATTTGGTGGAATAACTCTAATTTTCAAGCACAGCTTTCATGCATCTTGGCATGCTCTCCACCAGTCTTTCACATTGATGTTAGGTGACTTTATGCCACTCTTGGCGCAAAAATTCAAGCAGCTCAGCTTTGTTTGATGGCTTGTGACCATCCATCTTCCTCTTGATCACATTCCAGAGGTTTTCAATGGGGTTCAGGTCTGAAGATTGGGCTGGCCATGACAGGGTCTTGATCTGGTGGTCCTCCATCCACACCTTGATTGACCTGGCTGTGTGGCATGGAGTATTGTCCTGCTGGAAAAACCAATCCTCAGAGCTGGGGAACATTGTCCGAGCAGAAGGAAGCAAGTTTTCTTCCAGGACAACCTTGTACTGCAGCTAAGGGTTAAACTCTGATTATGCTTCAGTAATATATGGCCTGCTTAAACATTAGGTTAAACTATTTTTCTGGATATGCAGCCCGTGATAAAGATTTGGTTGTGCACCTTTGCACTACAGCCATGGCCAAGAAAGAATGCCCGAGGATAGGATAGTAATTTACCATCTACCTACTCTGTGGGTGACCAGTACCTCACTCTAGTTGATCGCTGGGTCGATAGAAGCCTTACCTACATACGTGTGAGATGAATGAAATAGCAAAAAGAGGTGGATGTGAACTTTCTTTTGTTCTGATTTGCACCACTGCTGTGTTTAGATGTAAATATGCATCTGTTACTCAGAAACATAAATAAACAAAGCTTTAATCTCTAGTAATCTGACAATATGTTGTTAGTTGAACTCTGTTTGGTGAGCAGCCTCTAAGGAATACTTTTCAAAGTCAAGTGTTTGATCATGTGCTTTGCTTATTCTTAGTTTTGTCAGAGGTGAGTGCAAATCTTAGCTTTAACCTCTGGACCTTTCAGACTAACTGTCATTTAATGGTAACATTAGCTGAATGCCATGGTAGTCATTAACCCTTAAAGAACATGCTTTTGAAAAGTAAATATAAACAAGCAGTAGCTTCTACCATGAGTTTGAGACTAATTGCAATAAACCGAAAGCCTCCAGATAGTATGCAGGTACATTTAGAGATGTTGTGGGTTGCAACAAACATAATGTTTCAGTCTGCTGACCTTTGAGGGGATTTAAATTATTATTATTATTATTATTATTATTAATTAGGATATGCCCTCATCCAAGGCAACTTATTGTTACAAAATATCACAATACAAAGTATCACCTTAGAAAACATCACAGTGCAGAAAATCACATTACAGAATATTGCATTACAGTACAAGTACAATAAAATAAGTAGAAAATAAGATCAAATTCAAATAAGAGCAAAATAAAGTATACAGTAAATAATTACATTTAAGAGAGAGTTCGATGAAGAGCAGTCAACATATAGTAAAAATATTTGTTTTTATATGAGCAATGGCCATTAAAGGCACATAGAAAGTATGATAAGTGGATAAGAGCAATTTTTAAGTAAGTGTTACCAAAAATATAAGGCTATGTAAGAGTAGAATCTAGTACAAGATACAGTGAATAGTTATAATTAAGAGCAGTAGTAGAATATGGCAAGGTATGTGGCAGTTCAGTACAAGTACAAGCTGATGCAAGCACTGGAACAACTGGAACAAATGCTGTCTGAACAGGTGTGCCTTGAGGAGGCGCCAGAAGTTGTATGGATGAGCAGTCCTGATATCCGTGGGTAGGGAGGAGAAGGAGTGGGCTCTGAAAGCAGGCGTATTCAGTCATTTAACAAGTTAGAATTGATTTCAGTTCAGTTATAACGGATTACTCATGAATAGACTCCATTGATTCAACATCTTACATAAAAAGGCAATTTTTTATGCTACTTTTTTTTTAAAACCATGATAGTCTGGGTTATTGTTGTGTTTATACTATATCATAACAGTAGACTCACGTAGTGATTGCTGTTCATTGCAAAGCCAAATGGAAAGTTTTTCTGCAAAGTGAATTGCTGTGGAGCAAGCAGTATGTCCTAGATATACTTTCTGATGAGTGTTAGTAGGCAATCTAGTGGGGGAATGGCCCAATTATGTATTTCATGCCATGACAAGTTCATCATTGTATAATTCATTTACATACAGCTTAGTAGTGTTTTCTCAGCACCCTGTTTTAAGATCTGCAATTTCATATAATTAAAATCTAGAATGACTGAGAGAAACTGCTTTTTAAACAAATACCTTGTTGAATGTGTTACTAAAATAATCAGGTCCCAGTAATCGGGCACATATTGCACGTGCTCTTAAATGGTAAAAGTAAACATATTTCATTTTGTGTTGCCTGAGTGTTTTCCAGCAAAAAATCACTACGATGTTGCATTTAAGAGCATATTTGGAACCTAAGGCACACAGTTAATACATATCACCTCTGAATTCTAAAGAAATAAACATGGTCGATGAACTTGTTCACTGAGGAGATTTGCATGTACCACATATAGAGAAATTTCAGTACTGTAGTTATTCTATAATTGTGGATAGCCAATTAACACACTAGCCCCAGAAGGGCTTGAGTGGTTTGCTTACAGCTATCCTCATGACTTTGAAAAAGAAAGTAAGCTAAAACATATACTGTATTGATCAGCTTGTCTAGGAGACACCTCTATGCAAAATAGCCTTCGTAAAACTCCAGTTATGAATTGGATTTATGTAATGGTTTCTTACAAGAGAATTAAACTCCTGCACAGGTTTATACTGACATGACTTTTTCTTTGAACCTGTATAACCAGCTTTTTAACTAGCAACAGTCTTTTGGACTGGCATGACCAGCTGAAAACCAATAGCACTGCTCTGGCATAATAAACCAGCACTGGTCCTTGTTGGAATTTCTAACAGATCTTCAGACTGATCTACTAATCTCGCTTTGGCTCTGTTAGTGTTTGCCCTAACTATACCATACTCTGTAATATGAGCCCTAAGCTTTCCATAATAATGTTTCCAGTACAGAGTACATGCTTTGGCAAGCCTTGGAATGTAAATATACTTTAGAACAATCAGCAGTTTCTGTTTGATGAGGTTCTATTAACTGGTTGTGCATCCCCAACCTGGAATAATTGTAAAAGGGTGCACGATTAGACTGGGCTGTCTAATATTTGCATTAGTGTTTATTCTTGATTACACTACTGAATGGGTGCATTCTCTGCCGTGTCAAGCATGTCTGATTGAACAGTCAGTCTGATTGGATTGCTGTAATCACCTTGTTGAAACCACTGTTGTCTGGGTTTCTAATTTAATTCAATACTTTGGGGTGCTACACCTTTTATCTTAAACAACGTTTAAACGTCAAAATGCCTAATCTAACACTAATCCTTGAAATCTGATTTCACTTTAGTGTGCTATTTTCATGTATTATGCTACTATCAAGTATTATGTACTTTCCACTGTATCATGTTTTATGCATTGCTCTATTTGAAGTATTATGAATTTGCTTGTATTTGCTGCATCTTGTAAAGTTCTTTGTGATGGTGTTCCACTATGAAGGGCGCTATATAAAGTAGATTGATTGATTGAATAGCAGTGCTTATGCAGTTACTTTTTGTGATATCTAATGTATTTAATCAAGCAGGCCATTTGACAAGATATTTAAACAAATACTCTTCTAGTATAAGCAACAGCTACTTCACAGTGGAAATGCACTGGTTAGCTGGTTTAAATGCACTGGTTAGCTGGTTTAAATGTAGCTGATCTTGCATCCAGTAGAACATTGAAACCAGATATAAACCACACACTGTAGTAATGTGTGAAGGGAGCCAACTGAGCGCAGGCCTTAAATTTACTTGCCATCAACTGACTAATGAATCACAAATAGTACACAATCTTAAAATAGGTTAAACCTGATGGTCACAGTAAAGTAGACAAGTTGCAGGTGGAAAACTACTGGAAATATGAGCACCGCCTAAAGTAACTAGGTTTAGAATGTCAGCTAAGACATCGAGAGCTTAAATGATGCAGGGACTATGGCGTCAGACATGAGCACAGACACAGACAAAATATAAAATGTAAACTTCTTGAAATAACTAAAAATGCAAGCAAGGCTTATATTTATGGTGATATACAGTATATTATGTTGACTGAGTTTATTTGGAGGATGTAAAAAAATACTTGAAGATCAAATCTTAAATAAATTGGGTGGTGAAAAGAGGATGTAAATATAATAAGCCACCACTTTTCTGGTGGTGGGGGGTTTTGAAAAAAAACAAAAAAAAAAAAAAAAAAAAAAAAACTGAGACATGGTAAGCATGGGAGACTCGCTACTATTATTTATTTATTTATTTATTTACTGTTTTCAAAACTAAACATTGACAAGAAATAAAGGTATCCATCTTATTTATTCACTTGACATGCCAATTCTAAAGGACAGGGATTACTTCAATTCCACATTTTATTTTAGCTGCTTAGTAAACTTTACTGTTCATGGTCATTTTTTCAGTTTACCATGATTTCCCATGCTTACAACAGCATAACATGGTGTTTAGCATTGCAAAATGTATTAAGTACTGCAACACTTACATTTTGTGTTTGTGCTTGAAGAATCACAGATGCTTTCCTTTCCTTTATTACTATTGGTGCTCATTATGCATAACTCAGGAGAAGTGCTTCCAAATCTCAAAGGCACAGTTCAGAACTGGAGACAGATTTCAGGAGCCCTGGGACCCTGAATGCAATACGTAATATTTGAACGGGGTTTAGGACTGGCCCCAGTTTTTTTATCATAGTTTACCATACAGTATTTCTCAATTGTTTAACAAGTTTGTATTTGCTGGCACTATCACAAAGTAGTTTTAGCTAACAAAGTA
>NW_024472033.1:0-15892 GCF_017654505.1 Polyodon spathula | reverse complement strand
ATTGCATAAATATTACCGATTGTCCACTTCCATTCGTCATATAGTTCTCAAATGTGCAGTTTTGAAAGAAACACTTGTTATAGTAAACATGTATTTTCTTATCAGAATAAATATCTGGTACTTATCGAGGTTAAATAAATCTGTTTGTAAGCTTTGTTTTCAGGTAGTGTTGTAATTTTTTTGGTTGTTTCACTTGTCGTTTTAATCTTCTTTCCTTTCATCATTAACCACATGCTTTGACCCCAAAAAAACCTTGCTGATATGTAAGTACACAACAGATAAGATTATTTGAAGTTGTTTTGTTAGCTGTAATCTCTTTAAATCAATTACAAAGACAGATGTTCTGAGAATAAAACAACTGAAACTGTATACTAGTAAGAAACAACAATTTAGTTGTAGAAAGGAGTAGTTTCTTGCTAGTTTTATGATGTGAACATGTCTTATTCCTCTGTGAAAATGTCCTTGTTTCAAAAAGTTGACCAATGTAACTGCAGAAAACAAATACAGTGAAGCCCAAAAATCAAAGTATATATATATATATATTATATATAATATATATATATATATATATAATATATATATAATATAGCATATATATAATAATATAATTTGTTGTCAGTATGTATATTAACTGTTCAGGAAGGAAACTCTACACAGTCCCATGATATACTGCAGACCCTCAGCAGGAGACTTCAACATGTGATAAGAAATGGAATCATGCAGGGTTGGAATTTACATCATCACTGTAACATTAGACACCCATACGTGTTCACCTGGGTCGACCTAGCCTGTAACACTACCCCTAGTGGAAGTTAAAAATACTACAGAGAGAAGGATTCATGGTCACACTCTGGAGCTCCACTGAAGCAACTGTGCTGCTTTTAATAGTTTATTTATTTATTTATTTATTTATTTATTTATTTATTTTTTAATGAAAGTCCCCAGGCTGTAATGACAAACAGAAAATGATACAAAGAGAATCTAAACATGAACAAGAACACATCAGTTGAGATAACTTGTAAGATACCTGTACCAAGTTGCTCTTTAATTCTATGTTCCTAAAATGTTAGTGGGCCACTATTTAGTGGGGCATTGAATCACCTAAATGGGAAAACCCCAGCTGGATTAATATACAGTTAAAGAGCAGCAATATTGAGATGCACCACTGAGCCGTCTTTTCCTACAGCGCTGTCTATGCTGGTAGTTCTTATATCTTGTTGCTTTGTTCAATACTGTTAGCATCTAAATTCAACAGGTAATGTTTCTACACTATTCCTTTTGTATTTAATTATTTTAACTTTGTATTTTTCTACATTGTTTTGCAGTGGTTTGTGATGATTAAATCAAGGTTGTTTGTGTTTGTCAGCTTCTGAAGAACATGCATTAATAATTGTTACCTTGCAACTGGCAATTAATTATGAAGGCAACAAGGGAAATCTGTTTTGGAATGAGGGACTGGGAAGGTTATTACGGATTGTGGGGAAATTATGGCATTTAAACTGGTTCTAGAAATTTATGTTAGTATTTTATCAATGTATTTTATGTTGTAAAGTTCAGAGACAAATGGTGGTATAGCAGACAATAAGTGCACTTCATACATAAAACATGACATAATATGTATAGAAAACTAGAAAATATATACAGGGACTATGTTGGATTAATGGAGCCTACATTCCCCTGCACAGTTCAAAGCTGTATGTATAGATCAGTAGCCCTGTGAGTGCAGTGACCTTGGTAACAGACCATGGAACTGGAGCTGTGAATGCCATGGGCCTTGCAGGACTATTTTTAAATGACAGTCATGGGAAGATGCCAAATTATTTACTGCCAAAACTGTCTGGCAGTGACCTTTGTTGAAGCAGAGTATGTTACTATCTGTTCAAATATTTAAAAATCATTCCACCACCTCTGAAATACAGCTGTGTCTTTGGATGATGTGGCACCTGCAATGTTATGCAACAATATGGCTTTATATTGCCTGATAGTTCATAGTGTCATTTTTGCTTTCAACCAATCATTGTTTATACAGTATGTGTAACACCTGAAAAAACATTTTGGTTGTTTTTGCATGATTGTAATTAGCACGTTCTTGCTTCCACTGGGCTTCATAAATATTACATGGACAGTGTTGGCACCTCGCCAACAAAAACTCGAGTTCTCTGCTCACACTTATCCAAGCAAACACTTTGATACAGTTAATGGAATAATCAAGTAGCAGCGCCTGGTTACTGAGGAAATATGTACCCAGGGTCAGAATTTTAGTAGATATTTTAGTTTACCAGGTCATGCGGTTTGATTATTTCATTTATGCAACTCCTTCAATATTACAGTTTCTCTGCATAGTTTTATTGTAGTGGGGGCTGACCCAGTGTAGGTAGAGTAGCCCACTCAGGTAGAATGAAGCTGAAAAGGAGTAACTGTTTTGAACTAGATCTTGGCACATAAATTGAGTCTAACCAACTGTGATAAACTGCATGCTTCAGGGTTGGTGTACA
This sequence comes from Polyodon spathula, assembly GCF_017654505.1. Lineage (NCBI taxonomy): Eukaryota > Metazoa > Chordata > Actinopteri > Acipenseriformes > Polyodontidae > Polyodon > Polyodon spathula. The sequence goes on along the minus strand of NW_024472033.1, from coordinate 13,397 downwards.
TGGGTTGGGTTTGTGCTGTTGCAATGTAATAAATGAATGTCTATCTGCGCTCCGGTTGGCTGAAACGATCTTGAGCATTGTATAAAGGTTACAGTGCTGGCTTCAGTTGTTTTTCAGCACATGTTTTGAGAAGCCTCAGAACTGTATTCACCAATTAAGACTCATTTAAAAAAAAAAAAAAAAAAAAAAAAAAAAAAATCCGATTATCATGAAAATTGCTAAATTCTGTAGTGCAATTTATTGCTTACAATATAATCTGGTGATCTAAGGAGGCTGTGAGTTTGCCTGTCTAACTAACCATCTCTCTGAACATCACACTTAGTTTTACATATGCCAGTCTAAAGAACCACTTATTCAATTGTGATAAGACTTGATAAGGGCAGTCTTTAGCATTTAGCATTAGAAGCTGAGGCTCTACGGAAGCAACATGTTTGCCTGCCTAGCTATATCACACCTTAGATTTTTACATATTGTTCCTAGAGAAGCAGTCATTTAGTTGTGATTAAACTTGGATAGCACATTCTTTAGTTATAAGGTATGTGTGGAGCCTGTCAGCCCGTCTGTCTGTCACATTCTTCATGGCCTTGATTTTGCACCAAACTTCACCAAATATTTATATATTTCTAGTTTCCTATAAATGTTCCTATAATCTGATTTTATACAAATATTTTTCAGGTACCGTGTAATTATTACATGATTATGAGGCTCATTTGTATGTGTGTGTACTGAGTATTTTAAATACCACAAGTGTACCTTTTGCCATTGCACAGTGTTTATATTTAATTGTGAAAATCAGTAGGTGTCTCTTAAAATCAATATTCTCCACATGGACAGAAGTCGATTAACAACAAACTAAAAAACCCATCTGTATAACTAGCTGTTAAGATGTACAGGTAAAGGAATGTTATGGCAGACCACTCTTAACCATTAATATAATATAACAACATATGCACTTAAGCAATTCATAAAATATAAAGTTCACTTGTTATACATAAAACTGAGAAATAATGAATGGGGGAAAAAACAAACAAATCAGCACACCAAATGAAAACAAAACCCACGCGTTGTTCCATTGGAGCCTGTATTCATGCACACTGTTTACCACACATTGTTTTATTTATCTTTTTGAACCCTGTTTTATCAACCAATTTGAAATGTAGGATATGTATGTCACCTTGAGCTGAGACCCACTTGTTTTGAAGGACTGAAGATCATCAGGTGACCACCCTTTACATTCAAGCCAATTACCTTCTTTTACCTGTAAAACGGAAACAATGGATGTTTCCAAGCAACTGAACCTTGGAGGACTTGTCGGGTGTTTGATCAATAAGGGTGGCTGTAGCCCTTTAAGCCAAATAATACTTGGATTGGGTATCTATTAATCCTTGGTGCACTCATTGAGCCTAATTTCCAAAGCTCTTGTGGTAGAGAAAAGTTAAAATACATCTTGTGTGCATGCAGTACTTAAATCATCAATTCAATAATGTAGCTACTTAATAATGAAACACCACTGAAAAACAGGACATACATTACAAATTCCAAATACTATGGATAGACATATACACTAATTTGTATATGTAATCTGTTTATAAACAGATATAAAAAGGACCAAAGCAAAGAAACGTGAGTTTGGCAAGACAAATATTTAACTACAATTTTACAAGAAACCAATTCAGAGAGCTTGCATGAATAGCTGAGTGTGCTGCCAATTTGGTAAATAGTCCAATTGTATGCGTCTTCTGCCATGCACATCTGGAAGGCTTGTGAAAATATTTGAGAAGGTAGTCCACCAATCCCAGCTGAAGTAGAAGTAACACCTCCTCTTGGACTTCTTGACATTGGAACTGGTCTGTACTTGAGCTCGGTTTTTAAGAGCTGCAAATATCATGCCAACAACATGACACTAGTAGGTCAGCTTCTAGACTTTATATTAGCCAGGGAGAGAAGTCTGAAATTTTGTATGTTGCTTTCCATGTTATTAATTTATACAACATGTATTTTATTTAAAGAAATCCCTGAGAGACAAGAACATGACTGTTACGAATGTGGAACGGGATGCTGGTTCTGAGATCTTGCTTCATTAAAGACCCAACCCAACCGTGACATAACCAGCTTTACAACAGGTCACATATAGGACTAACTTTGGCTTCTCTTGACATATCTTTACATATTTGGCCGGTTTATAGTTTGATGGGATTAAGAATGGGTTTAGCCTTGGGGTATTCTGACCACTCCCACCCAAACTATGCATGGTTGACCCACACATTGAAAACAATGACAGCCTGGAAGCAAGTCTCTTTGAGCAGGCCAGAAGCAGAATCACTGTACAGTGAGAAGGTGGGGAGATACAAGTTAGAGGTGTGGCTGCCTTGGTGACTTTCACTGCTACAGGAGTACCTTTGATTTAAGATAATAAAGATGGGCCAGATTCATCGCTTAACTTTTATTAAACTGTGTTGATAATGGTTATTTAATTAAGCTATTTGTAGGAAAACCTTTGATTTAAGATAAATAATCATGTTTAGGGGCATAGCAAATGAAGTTAATTTTTTTTTTTGGTTTAAAACGAAAATATGAAATAGTAATTACAGAAATTGGCTTCACCTTATTCTTGCCTTATTACGGCACAGTGAGGAAAATTGGTTTCCAAGACTAATTAAACTAATAAATCAACAATATCTTTTAGTAAAATGATAGCTGAAAGTGTCCTGCAGCATTGCTTTGTATTCGACCACTACTGCAGGTTTGTGTTAATACCAAGGTTTCTACAGTTTAAAAAAACAGCAGCAATGGCAGATGCTGATATATAAAGCAATGCTTCCACTATAAATAAAGAGTATCTGGTTTCTGACTAATATATTAATCATTGTTATAGATCATTGTGGCGGAGTGTCCCGCCCCTTTATGTTTATAAGTGTTTTCTGTTTTATGTAGTGTGTTAATGTTGGTGTTTATGTATAAAATACACGGGATATAAAAATGGGTTGCGAGCACAAGTGTTTAAAATGTATATTTTGTATTTAGGCACGAGGATTGTACAGCACTTCACGTGCAAGTAAAATAATATGCGAGCATGTGGAATTGCATTTTTACTAATTCACGTGCAGTTGTATCGAGACTCCAAATGAATGATTGATTAGCAATCGAGTCTCGGTACAGCTGCATAATGTTCGGTTGTATGTTCGGTGAGTGGAGTATGGGTGTGGAGAGGAGAGAATTAAAAGCACAAGTAAAAGTAAATACGTGATTTCACTCTTCTTGTTTGTCTGTTCATCCGCTGTGTTAGTGTCTTTTTCGCTTAGTGTTAATTCCTTTTGTTTGTCTGTTTATTTTGGCCTCAAGTGCCGTGCCCTGTGTCTTGTTTGTCTTTGCAACCTTTTATTTTCCGCTTGTTTAAATTATTAAATGCTGAGCAGTACCAATTGCTCAGCTCCACCCAACTCCACCTCTCTGTTGTTTATTTCGTGGCTCCTGTTTCTGGTCTGACGTCAACCACTCCAGCCGTCTTTGTGACAATCATGTATAAATATTCTGCCAAAGAAAAGATCTGAGTTTGAGCCAAAGCAAGCCTCTGAAATGTGGTAACTGTATATGGCGACTGTCACACTTGGAGATAGTCAGTAATTCATCTGGGAATTCCAAGTTCTGCAAATTGCATGATGTCACTGGGGTGCAGATGTTACCCAGCATGTTAGTTGACAGCACTGGAATTTTTTTAAAATTATATAGTTTAAATACATATAATTAACCCTGTCTCCATTGCCTCAGATGCCAGTTCAGCAGAATTAGGATAGTGTTATCATGGCTATGTATGGCCTGAGCAAGCCCTAGCACACCCATGAGCAGAGCATAGGCTCCCCAGCAAAGATACACTATGGTACTGCACCCAGTCTGTATTGCTGTGGTGCCATTGTTAGTTAGAAAAAATATATTAAGTGTGAAACCATTCTACTAATGGAATCCTACCATTGCACATAACGCCTACCCCTTGTCACAAAGCCATTGCATTAGTATTGAAGATAATTTGGTGAGGATATGCTTCTTTTTAAACATGGGCTATGTAACCATCCTATGGCAGAGCAAAGCTCTGCCCTTTTTAAATTGGCAAGGATGGATTTAATTTCCACTACCTGCCTGGGTTTATTATGGTCAGGTGGCTGGGGTTGATTAGTTGATTCGGTTAATTAACCTAATCAACTAATCAACCCCAGCCACCTGACCATAATAAACCCAGGCAGGTAGGGGAAATTAACCCCATCCCTGCCAATTTAAAAAGGGCAGAGCTTTGCTCTGCCACACAGCCTTTACACAACTGAACACTGACTGCTATAATCACAAAGCAAGCTGTTTCCAAATTTAAAACAAAAGATAAGGTATAAAAATAAGGGGTAACATCTTTTAAATTGGGGCAATACCCTCACACCCAAACCAGAAAAAATGTGTATCTAAGTATAACTTTGTGCCAGTTAACTTCCTTTTCTGGCAAAGAAAGCATTTAATATTACTGCACACAGTAAGGGCTGGTGAAGCTTTAGATTGAGAGCTTTGAGTTCACTGGGTTCAGTCTACATCTAGAAATATCTACCAGCATATGCAGAGGGTGGATGTAATTGTAAGCATATGTGTTTCTACGTAATCATAAACGTCTGATCCTGGTTTCAAAGACATTAAAATGACTACCCTTTGAAACATTGACCTACATTTATAGTGTATTTATTTAGTACTGCTTTTGGTTAGAATTACGTTTTTCATGTTAAGGAACAATTTAAGATGTTAACATTTGTCTACTTAACTTAATTTCTTTTTAGTATTCTTACTGATGAAACGATCACAAGCAGTGGTACAAATTACAGAAGGGTATACTGGTTGGTGTATAATCTTGTACTGCAGAGAACTTAATTTGCCTGGGTAATGCTCAATTTGTATTGTGAATATAAATCTGTATTAGAGACTTTTTAATGCAGCTTAAAACATTGTAAGTCTCAAATTTACCTTCTAAATGTTTTGCTTTCCTTTTGCTTTTTTAAAGCTGGATGTTTTATCTTAAAGTTCTACTGTCGACTAGAGTATTGTAGTGCCCTGACATGCATCTTCTTGATTTGGTGGATTCAAGTTCAAAGATATCGAATTGTAAGTAAATGTAAAACCATACAATTCACATCTCATACTCCTTTCACACAGACAGTTATGACTGCTCAGAACCGGCACTGATGCAGCATTTTGGTCTGTGTGTATTGCCTATACTGTTACAGGGTTTTCATATTTTTGCTGTTTCTAAAGCACCTTGCGAGCTGGTTTAAAGATGGCACTGAACCTTCTTAACTGCCTGTGTGAAATGCTATGCCGGTGTAGTGTTAGAAAGTGGAACATCGTCAATGTGGTACACGTACCAAAACGTGATCCATGTAATGGCAATAAGTGGTACGCTGTCAGATTTTTGGTACAGGTACAACCAATTGTGATCTAATGGGTGGTATTCTATTGTCAAAAGGAGGTAGATTTACCATTAATTATACTTTTTTTTGCAAGCTTAAACTGGAAACAGACCATCAATTTCTCTAAAAAAAAAAATTTAAAAAGGCAAGCGCAGTGCGAGAAGTACCACTTTTTAACGTGTACCTGAAAATTATACTACACCGGTACTGAAGTGCTATAGTGGCCGAGGATTGAACGTCCACATCCCACATGACTGTATAATGGATGCAGTTGTTCAGCCAGGTAGTCAAATGTTTGTCTTCCCATACAGAAATGTTTTTTCCTCTCACTATCCTAAATCTTGGGAGTGTTTGGTTGCAAAAGTGGAGTGGAGATGTTAATCGCTGGCTGTTTTGTGTCTGATTTGAATTTAAGAATGGAGTCTGGATCATTATCAAGTGTGCAATAGGTCTTTCTTATGTAGTGAAGGTGTTCCGGCTTATACTGATCACACATGTGTTGTTTTTGAACACATTACCTTCATTAAGGAACTTTTTGTCAGGAGACTTGTCAGTCTCTGAATTTGTATTTTAGTCTTTATGTTAATGAATGCAATATGACCTGCACCTCATAAGAGAAATTCCACCTTGGTAAGTTAATTAAACATGTAAAATACCCATGAATACTTGATGATCATAGATTTAATAAACAGAGCAAAAGAATGTATAGGCGGGGTCACATTGGCTCTGATGCTCCCGGGTTAGGGGATGGGAAACCGGCAGGGAATTTTTCTCTAGATCACGCAACAGTGAACCCTACTGGCCAGACACCAAGCATATTCAGTGTGGATAAGAAGCAGGGCTGGTCTCAGTCTTCCCGAATCGGTAGTCCGTCCATCAGTGTAAAAGCGATTCTGGCTTTAGGCTTGTGAGATCGGAGGTCGCTCACACACCCTCAGAACATCTCTGCTGTGTGGGGACCCGCTGCAGTGAGGAGAAAGAAACATAATTGGACATTTCAAATTGGTGGAAAATAAATAAATAAAAATTGGTAATTGGTACTCTAAAAATTAAACAAAACAAAACCAAAAAACTATTACTATAATTGAAGCAACTTATTCTTTATGTAGTAACTTAAATTACCATTGTACCATAACTCGGTTCAAATAAATGTAATTGACAATAGAGACATGGAAGATTAAAGATGAAGAGCTATTAGGGCTTCTACAGATCTTAACTATTATCTTTTAGCCTTCTTTAAAGAAGTGTGTACCTGTATGTGCCTGCATGTACAACAAACTCAATAGTTGCATATCGATGTTCTTACAGTGGGTATTAATTTATGCATAGTTGTACACATTGCTACATTTTACCATTTCATTGACTCTCATACACATTCTGTGTTTGTCCTATGAAATCAGCATCAGTAAATTCCTGTTCCAACTTTTTAAACTGAATTGATATACTTTGAGACGCTGCCAAAAAAGGGAACACACCACCTCTTGAAAACTGCTCAGATTATTGTTCTTTACCATGTTTTATACAGTGTTTTACCAACATTCTCTATGATTGCATTTGCTTTAATCTTTAACTTTATACACTTTAGGTCTGATGAAAAAGTCAAGTAGATGAACTCGTAGTGTTTAATCAATGTTATTTCAATAGTGTCCCATTGTTTAACAAAAATGCTGCAGAAATATTTTTACTGGCATACAAACAGTAATTATGTAATACTTGCAGAAGCACAGCTGTCTCCTGGCTCCTGGCACTTTGAAAAGTGTATGAATCATATTGTTTTAGTGTTGCCAATTGGAAACATGAGTAGCTATTACATATTTTTCAAAACCTTCCCAAATTCTCCATACTGACGCATAATTTATAGCAGCATTTTAATTTCAAAATAGGTCTATCTGAATTATTTAAATGGTGGCAGATTGTAATATAGTCACTCTTTAACCATAAAGTTATGTAATTGGTGCATTCTCACATATGTATTACCCCTTTCTTAGCTTTATTAAATACAAAAAATGCAGTATAAGGGCTGTATTATATGAGTTCTAGGTCAGCATTGTGAATTGAATGCAGCATTCTCAATGGGATCTCACCAGTGCATTATGCAGCCTCACCATAACCTCCTTTTCATTTGTACAGTTTAACTGTAAAGCCAAGCATTCAATTGCTCCCCCCAACTAACTGTTCTGAGTCTCGATTTTGTTCAGTTTGAGAATTTCATTACCTTATTATTTTAATTAAAATTTGTGTTTTGTATTTGGTTCAGCTATTTATAATACTAGGGTCCCAAACAGCTAAACCACTGGACTTTGTTGCAGTAGAAGACAAACATGCCCAAGTCCCATTTCATTCATTGCTGTAGCTTCAGTGCCTTCTCCACTGCCCCCTTATAAACCCATATTATTATTGTTTAGTTGAACATTCTAATCCATTATCAAGTCTGAAACATCTCCTGAAGGTTCAATTGTAGCAGTTATCTGCATGTTGTTCAATAATATTGGAGTCACCCAGTATTCCCTAAGCTGCACAATTTATTTTAATGGGAAATGTTGAACGGGGAGCCTTCCGCCTCCCATAGTTTCACTAAAGCAGGACAGCAAAGCATGTGTTAAATTAATCTCGCTCTCTCTCGCTCGCTCTCTCTCGCGTGCGCTCGCACGCTCTCTGTCTCTCTCTCTCTCTCTCTCTCTCTCTCTCTCTCTCTCTCTCTGGGAGGTTCTAATAAGTGAAGACTTGGAAGCGAGGTTGAAACAGGGACACACTGTAAAGAAAGTTGGCTAGATAAATGTAAATGGTTAAATGTATGTAGTCCATACAGTAGAGGTTTTGTTAGATCTTTAATAATCTTGTGTATAATCTAACACATTATCAAACAGCTCTTACAAGAAGAACTAGTGTTCATCGGTGAACTTTGACTGTGTGGTTAATATGACTTTAAGCCATAGTAAAAATAACACTATTTTCCTACTTTGTAAAATATTGTGAACTACATGGATATTTGTAAAGTATCCAGAGATATTGGTTGCATGCAGAACTTAATCGATGCCTTGTCAGATGTTGTTCAGGGAGGCTGGGATTTTTTTTTTCAACCAATCATAATCTGCTTAGAGGTAATATCCCCCTTTGGCCACTTATGAATATATCTAATGTGGGGTTTTGTATTTGATAACTCAATCCTTTCACAGCAAAATTTAAATATACCTGTTAAGACTGCAATAATTAGGAAGGTCACATATTTGGTATAAATGTGTTTAATCCTAAATAAAATAATACTGTTATAGTAGCCTTTGTTCTTTGCCATTTATTTATTTTTAGTGAAACGTTTCCCAGAGTAATATATAGTATCCTACAAAGGAATTTTATAATATCTTATAATATATATATATTATATATATATATATTATATATATATATATATATATATATATATATATATATATAAAATATTATATATTTATTATTGTGTCCAAATGGTTATTATCTTCCTTACAAAATAATGGAAGCACTAGAAATAAGTGTTTGTGCATCAATTGATTACAATTCATAGTAAATACTGATATCTTAAAATGTCATTTGTATGGGGTTAACCTCCTCTGGGGGTTACAGAAGTCACAGCATGTAGGCACAATATGTGTTAACGATATTACCTTTACAAAAAAAGGTTGTTTTACCTCTCAATCAGGCAGCTTTCCTATACTGTACTGTCTCTTGCCATTGGTTTTCTTTTCCTGCCAAATGTTTGTTTTAGTTTGCATACTTTCAACATGATCAAGAACATTTTTTATAAGGTGGCCTTTATTGTTTTGATTTATGTACTAAAGACTAAACTGTGAAGGAATGTTGCAGTGGAGAGTACCAGTACCACCAGGATATGACAATATGCAAATAAAAGAAGCACTTGTTTTCCTAAATGTTAAAGTTGCCCTTTCTGGAATGTTCTGTAGTTTTTGTTGGCTTTACTTGAACATGCATTCACCTTAGAACTGAAAATAAAGCCAGTTTTTGCAAACAAATATAGGACTTATTTGAAGTTGGCCCAAGCATGGCATACTGTAAATTCCCCTTCCCCTTTCTAACATCCATAGAACAGCTGTAATCAATAGCGCATGGTCAGTTTCCATTGATATGTGTTACCCGAAGAGGTCCCGCCTCTCAGGCTAGTCTGTGGTGTATTAGTGCTCCGCCCACCAATATAGGTTATAAAAACCGTCGAGTACATCGCCAATTGCCGACTGAACCAAAAGCTGCAGAACATTCCGGATAGTGCGTCGTAGAGACCAGACTGTATTTTTAAGTTTACGAAACCAACTGCTTCAAACGCTTCTTAATAGGTATGTGTACAAACGTTGGTGAATTGTGTGTTTTTTTGTTTTTCCATTAAAGTAATGTGTAAATAAATGTAGATATACGTTTTGGCCACTGTTATAATGGTGGGCGGTGGCCGTAAGAGATATGAGGCAGTTTTTAAAATTAAGTGTAAGGTTATTTGATTGGGTTATGCATGTATTATATTGTTTTATGTTATCTGTAAAAACAGTACACGTTACATTATCTAACAGTTATTTATTTCTGTAAAACCCATGCAGGTTTCATTGATTGCATCAGCCGGCAAATTTACATTAGGTTTTTTCCACATTTCATTGCGCATGCGTAGCCTATGCAGCGCAATTCAATGCATTGCTGTGTCTAAAGTGGTGCAGTGGGATTATGTATGCGTTATTTACATCACAACTGTGAGAATTAAAAATACAAACAGCAAAACATATAACCTTAATCCTATCTTAAAACTAACCATTGTCACTGAAGCAGATAAATCGCAATTTGAAATAAAAATATCCACAGTTATAGTACGTTGCGAATTAATATATAACACATGCGTTTTGCTTTGCTTAACGTAGTTTATTTTATTTGCAGGTGTTTATTTACTTTTTAAATCGTCGGAAAGTTATGTCTATGGCCATCGCAGTTTTCAAATATGGAAGGGTTGTGGTTGAGAGAGCAGTGAATGTCCGCGCATTCCTTAGTAAGAATTCTTGCCCCACCTTAGCCCGAGGGATTTCATCAACCAGAGGAAGAGAGAATTTGGCTGCAGTAGCAGAGAGGAGTGTTCAGCAGCTCGCCGCATGGGACAGTTTTGGAATCTGGTTAGATGAGCCTGTTGTTCTTCCGCCTCGTTCAGTAGATGCCAGCCACAAGATAAAAACTGACATTCCCAATGTTGGCTGTGCAAGTCAGATTGGAAAAAGAAAAGAGAACGAAGATCGTTACTGCATTGGAAAGCTGTCCGACAGCATTTATTTCTTCTCGGTGTTCGATGGCCATGGCGGAGATGCCGCCGCAGAGTTTTGCTCCAGGAATCTACGTCACTTCATTAAGTAAGTTATTATAGTCAAGTGTAATGTACTGTTAATTAATTGCTATTAAATGTTTGTTATACCTATAAACAAATAGTAATACTGTAGACAATTTAGTGATGTACTGTTTTTGGTAACGCTAGTAAATGCATTCTGTTATAGAAAGATTCGGTTCTAGAAAAAAATCTAGAAAATGTGAGCCTGTGTAAGTAACGTGTCTAATAACCTGTGGTATATCTTTTCCAGGAGAAACCTTCAGTTGGACTCTGATCTTGAATCAGTTCTAGTGAAGTCCTTCCTTCAAATCGACAGTGCCTTCATGCAGAGCATTTACAGTTCAGGAGAAGGTGAGATTTCAAATGAAATGCTGTTTTAAACTGGCTGTGAAATTGCTTTGCATATACAGCAGTATGGGTTTCACACAGGGTGTGGCACATATTCAACTTTTGCTGTACAATTTATTTTAAATTTACTGTGTGAAACTAATGCTTGTTAGAGGGGACATTAATTGCAAAGCAAATTGGTTGAGATTTTTACTGGTTTGCTTTGTTTGGAAAACAGGCTGTAAATGATTAGGTTAGACAATGACCAATAACTGGTCAAACTGTAATGCATTAAGATACAGTATACAGCTCATTAGTAATTGGTTTCTTCTGAACACATGATCTGCCATTGTGTTTCTAAAATGTTTGTTGGGTAATTTTCTGGAGGGGAGTGGGTAGTGGTAATCCATAGGGGTGAGACGATACACCAAGATCATGATACGATACTTATGAAAAACTCATCTCTTCTTGACAGACTTGAAAATATTTCAGATCAGTACACAGATTCAGAAGAAAATCAATTATATTTATTTCCCACGAAGTAGTATAGTACTTGTTTGAGTTTAAAGACAAAGCAGTATGTCAGCTAGAGTTTCTGGGATATCAGATTTAAATTAATTAACCAAATCTCCTTACCACATTTGAGAGAGGAGAAAAATACTAAGCAGTGTGTTTGATAACTATTAAAGTAAAAACTTTGTGTTGCTTTAGAAAAATCTAAATATCAGGTCTTTCAGCATTAAGTTTTGAAGTTAATTTATTTTAAATGTACATCAGTGTTTTTGGTTGCATCATATTTTAACTCAATATGGTGTTGTTGTTATTATTATTATTGTTGTTATACCATACATTTTATCACACAAGTATTTGTATTTTTCAAGTTAAGGTAGAATATATAATTATGTTGTATACTATTCTATACTGTGCTGCTTTTAAATGTGGTTAGAAATAATTTAAATTATTAGATTAAAATTAATGATAACATTTGTATTAAATAAGTAATTTGTCAGGATTAACACATTTCTTTAAGGAAAGTAACACATTCAACCAAATAAAAACATTATGACGATGCACTGAAAGGTGAACAAATATAAAATAAAACTCAAGAAATGTAAAAATGTGATATGTTTTGTCGTCTATAATAAATAGCTTTACAGGAAACACGTTCTGTCTGCAAAAATAGTCGAATCAGATACACTTCAAAATTATTTTCTTGTCTTCCCTCACAAATGACACTTTCCTTGTATGTGTGTTTATTTATATATGCTATATTACACCAGATTATGATAAAGAAACAGTAAGAGGAGAACAGTACATTAACTGGTAAAACGAGAAAGAACATATAGCTATCTATTTATATGAAATAAAATGCTCTCGCAAAAGGAGACAAATATATAGCATTTGCATACAGTCCACAACAGGCAGGCTGTCACTGCCTCCTCTATACTCCCATTGGCTAGAGTCACAGCTGTCTCAACTCTCATTGGCCATGCAGTGTGTCAGCCTCCTTTTCTGAAATCTGTACTACAATGTCAGTATCCCCTGCTTGCCAGCAATGGAATACAGAAAAAAACAAAACAAACAAAAAAAAGTTATTGTTATTTGGGCCCGTTATGTAAATTTCATTTAACTTTTTGTTAAGTCATTTATTTCACGTTTTTGTCCGCATCAGTTTTCGTTAATGATTGTAATCCTAAATTAAAATGAAGAACTCGCCATTGTTTCCTCTACTCCCACTTACATTCCTGAAGCGCCTGGCCGGCTCATTGCACAGTGGGATATGTCTAGGATCAAGTGGAGTTTACGTTCAAATAAGCAAGACCTTTTCTTTCATGATTTACAGTTTAATAAATGTACCATATTCGGTACTTCTCTCAAGCTTGTGTTACTATACACAAAGGTGTGTCATATCATGTTGTAAAGTATCGCGATGCATCAGTACACGATGAATCGTCTCACCCCTAGTAATCTGACATATTTTATCCCTAATGATAATTACTGAACTGGTGGCTTTGTTTAAATATGCATGCATGGATTTGACTAGACCAATGCAAGTTGTAAAATGGCTTGTAATCTTATGCCACTGGAAATGAAAGTACCCAACAAACTGTATTAAAAGGCAGATGTATTCTTTTGGCTGGCTTTTAATTTGCTTTATGTACTGCGTTTTGAAGCAACAACTCTATTCCATGAGCTGATATAAATATAAACTGCCTTTGGTCTTCTAGGCCCTAAGTATAAATGGCTGTGCTTGTATAATATACAATGCCTTTCCTCGATTAAGCATTTCAAAG
>NW_024472032.1:12104-22826 GCF_017654505.1 Polyodon spathula | reverse complement strand
CAGGCATCCTTGGCCGAAGCGAGGCTGGCATCCTTGGACGAAGCAAGGTAGGCATCCTTGGGCGAAGCGAGACAGGGAGTCAGGACACGCTGGTGTGCGGGTGTTGGCCCTCTTATCGGCCACTGCAGCCGGGTGGTTCTTCCCCGTGCTTCCCTCAGCAGCCTATGCACAGGCTGCTGAGGACCGCCAGCATCTAGTCCTGGTCCTTCTGGTGAGGGGAGAGGCAGCTCCTGCTCCTCTCCCCCTGGTGGTGATGGAGGCAGAGACAGCGCCAGCTCCTCTCCTTATGGTGGTGGGGGAAGTGATACCAGCAGGCATTCATCCTGTGCTGGTGGACGGGAACGCAGCAGGCATTCACCCTCTGCTGGTGGACAGGGACCCAGCAGGCATTCACCCCCTGCTGGTGGAGGTGGAGGAGGCGTGTAGTCTCCTGGCGATGGAGGTGGGAGCGGCATGTAGTCTCCTGCTGATGGAGGCTCTCCCTCACTTGCAGGAGACTGGTGCGGCTCTCCCTCACTTGCAGGGAACTGGTGTGGATCTCTCTCACTTGCAGGGTACTGGTGCGGCTCTCCCTCACTTGCCGGGGACTGGTGCATTGGCTCCTCTCCCTCTGGTCCTGGAGACAGTGTCAGGGCTTCTCCTGATGAGACCAGAGGCGGGACCCCTCCGATATCAGCAGCCGGATAGTTGAACACCATGGCTGCGATGTCTCGGAGGGACACTGGGTGGTGTTGCTGTTCCCAAGTTTCCCAAAGCTCCCCATCTCGGGCCCACAGCAGGTTAATCACCTTCAGGAGGTCTCTTTCCAGGCCATTGTCAGGGTCCGTCAGCCAGTCCCAGATCTCCCTCGATGCTGGCCCTCGAACAAGCAGGGTTTCTCCCACCGTCACTGGATTCGGAACCAGCAGGCACTCTTCCTCTGCTGGTGGAGACTTGGGCTGTGGACGCTCCGACTCCCCCTTTGCGGGCTGTGGATGCACTGTCTCCTCCCTCTTGGGCTGTGGACATTTGGCCTCCTTCCACGCAGGCTATGGAGGTGAAACCAGCAGGCTTTCTTCCTCTGCTTGTGGAGACTTTGGCGGTGGACGCTCTGCCTTCCTCTTCCCCTTTTCCCTTCTCTGCCTCCTTCTCCTCACCTTCCTCTCCTGGGCTAGTTCCTCCTCTCCCTCTTGGTAGGGGCAGACAGCCACTACGTGCCCATACACCTCGCAGGCAAGGCACCAGCCTTGGTCCTCCAGACCACTGAGGAGCTCCTCCAGGTCTCTCCAGCTTTCCATATTTTTTATTTTTTTTAAACAAGAAACTGTGGTTCCTGCTCTGGTCTGCGTATAGGAGGCGCTGGTAATCCCACAATGACACCACGTGTCACAAAGACGGCCGGAGTGGGGGACATCAAACCAGAAACAGAAACCCGGAAATAAACAAAGAGAGAGGTGGAGTTTGGTGGAGATGAGCGAATGGTTTCGCTCAGCGTTTAATGAGTGAACAGAACAGTAAATAAAAAGGTTGTAACAAACAAAAAACACAGGACACGGCACTCGTCGCCAAAACAAAAAGACAAACAAAACGGACTATACAGACAAACACGGTGAGCAGATATTTAACTTAACACTATTACAATTATCACAATTATTACCTCCGTCTCTTATCCTGTTCTCCACTCACCGAACACACAACCCCGAGTGGGTGAAAAACATGCAGCTGTACCGAGACTCGATTGCGAATCAATCTTTCAATTGCAGCCGCGGTACAACTGCATGTGAATTAATAAAGTACAATTCCCTGTGCTCACATATTATTACGTTTTACTTGCAGACGAAGTGCTGTGCAATCCTCGTGACAAAATACAAATATACATTTTAAACACTCGTGTTACACAGACCCGTTTATATCCCGTGCACCAATGACTATATACCAACATTAACACACAACAACATATAACACAAAATACACACAGGGGCGGGCACTCTGCCACAAGTACCTTGAAATTTTCTCACAAAAACCTGTCAAACCCTTCCGCGGAATATCATTTCAGTATATGTGAGCTTATTTAGAAACCTCGACTGGCTTAGGAAGCTCTGGTTCTGACCTTGTCCTTCAAGTGTGGGGAAATGTTTCCGTCTACCAGAGCTTCGATTCAGTCCCTCCAGAACCGGGAATAATGGATATTTGCAAAGCATATGACATGGTTTATTTAGATTTCCAGAAAGCTTTTGACAAAGTCCTGCACAAAAGATTAATTCTCAAACTGAACGCAGTTGGGATTCAAGGAAACACATGTACATAGATTAGGGAGTGGTTAACATGTAGAAAACAGAAAGTACTGATTAGAGGAAAAACCTCAGAATGGAGTGTGGTAACCAGTGGTGTACCACAGGGATCAGTATTAGGTCCTCTGCTATTCCTAATCTACATTAATGATTTAGATTCTGGTATAGTAAGCAAACTTGTTAAATTTGCAGACGACACAAAAGTAGGAGGAGTGGCAAACACTGTTGCAGCAGCAAAGGTCATTCAAAATGATCTAGACAAGATTCAGAACTGGGCAGACACATGGCAAATGACATTTAATAGAGAAAAGTGTAAGGTACTGCACGCAGGAAATAAAAATGTACATTATAAATATCATATGGGAGATACTGAAATTGGAGAAGGAATCTATGAAAAAGACCTAGGAGTTTTTGTTGACTCAGAAATGTCTTCATCTAGACAATGTGGGGAAGCTATAAAAAAGGCTAACAAGATGCTCGGACACATTGTGAAAAGTGTTGACTTTAAATCAAGGGAAGTAATGTTAAAACTGTACAATGCACTAGTAAGACCTCATCTTGAATATTGTGTGCAGTTCTGGTCACCTCACTATAAAAAAGATATTGCTGCTCTAGAAAGAGTGCAAAGAAGAGCGACCAGAATTATTCCGGGCTTAAAAGGCATGTCATATGCAGACAGGCTAAAAGAATTGAATCTGTTCAGTCTTGAACAAAGAAGACTACGTGGCGACCTAATTCAAGCATTCAAAATTCTAAAAGGTATTGACAGTGTCGACCCAAGGGACTTTTTCAGCCTGAAAAAAGAAACAAGGACCAGGGGTCACAAATGGAGATTAGACAAAGGGGCATTCAGAACAGAAAATAGGAGGCACTTTTTTACACAGAGAATTGTGAGGGTCTGGAATCAACTCCCCAGTAATGTTGTTGAAGCTGACACCCTGGGATCCTTCAAGAAGCTGCTTGATGAGATTCTGGGATCAATAAGCTACTAACAACCAAACGAGCAAGATGGGCCGAATGGCCTCCTCTCGTTTGTAAACTTTCTTATGTTCTTATGTTCTTATGTTCTTAACCACACTGCCTCCTATCCAATCCCTCTGCTGTGTGCAGTATGCAGTCCAGTGAGAATGTTTGTTCTCTTCCCAGTCCCACAGCTGAGTCCAGCTGAGGTGACCCTGTTTTGAATGCAGGCTGGGTTCAGAGCCTGCGGCGTGGGTGTGCCTCTCCAGCTAGACTGTTTGTCTGCTTTAATGTGTTTCGTTAGTGCTGGAGGGTCTTATCACTGTTAGTGGGGTTCTTGCACACTGACCCGCTCATCAGTGCCACTAACGCACCTGTTTTTAATGTATTGAGGAATACAGAGACAGAAAGATCTGTCCCTATTGAAAGTGTACAGACTCTAGTCTAATAAATAAAACTGTTAAGCGTTATTTAAACCAAGGATTATTGTTTCCAATGTCGATGTTTTGAGAAACAAAGTAAAGGATATAGCTACTGTTTAGTTAAATAATAATCTATATTCATAGTTAGCTAGAGATGGTATGTTCATTTTGTTTTATAAACGTTTAAACTCTAGGCATTGACATCTAGGCATCACATAAAAGCTTGCCCAGAAATAGTGTTTGCATTATTAAAGAACTGAAACTGTTACAATATAGTGCCATTTGAGATGAAATAATCTCTAATTTAATATCTAAACATTAAAGGAAATGTTCCATACAATTAAATAGGGAAGTGTGTACAACTGGAACATAACAAGACTAAGAAGAGGCTGTGGTCCAGAGGTTAAGAGAAATGGGCTTATAACCAGGAGGTCTCTAGTTCAAATCCCAGTGCAGCCACTGACTCATTGTGTGACCCTGAGCAAGTCACTTAACCTCTTTGTGCTCCGTCTTTGGGGTGAGACATTGTTGTGACTCTGCAGCTAATGGCAAGAAATTTCTGGCTACACCAATGGTCCAAGGAGCACACTCAATCTCTCCTCTAGTGTTCACTGCCTGGGGGCATCCAGCAGCTGTCTTCCATTATCCTGTTTCACTGTTCCAGGACTTTAGAATAAATTGGAGTCCGTTTAACATTCATCCCTAGCTGGATGTCTGTTTACTACTAGAAAGCAATCAGGAATGAGAAACAATGTGTGTTCTTTTTTAGCATATAGGGCCACAACAAGGCTGAATGATGTAATTGCAGCAGGAATCCTAAAGGGAATGTTAAACATGATTCTGCACATCTACCTACCTCGCATTAAAGCAGAATGCGTTGATGTGATCTCTGAAGAGAAGCAGCCTGTAAGAGGTGACAGGGGGCTCATTGACCTCTGAAGAGAAGCAGCCTGTGAGAGATGACAGGGCTCATTGACCTCTGAAGAGAAGCAGCCTGTGAGAGGTGACAGGGGGCTCACAGTGATCTCTGAAGAGAAGCAGCCTGTGAGAGGTGACAGGGCTCATTGATCTCTGAAGAGAAGCAGCCTGTGAGAGGTGACAGGGCTCATTGACCTCTGAAGAGAAGCAGCCTGTGAGAGGTGACAGGGCTCACTGATCTCTGAAGAGAAGCAGCCTGTGAGAGGTGACAGGGCTCACTGATCTCTGAAGAGAAGCAGCCTGTGAGAGGTGACAGGGCTCACTGATCTCTGAAGAGAAGCAGCCTGTGAGAGGTGACAGGGCTCATTGATCTCTGAAGAGAAGCAGCCTGTGAGAGGTGACAGGGCTCATTGACCTCTGAAGAGAAGCAGCCTGTGAGAGGTGACAGGGCTCACTGACCTCTGAAGAGAAGCAGCCTGTGAGAGGTGACAGGGCTCACTGATCTCTGAAGAGAAGCAGCCTGTGAGAGGTGACAGGGCTCACTGATCTCTGAAGAGAAGCAGCCTGTGAGAGGTGACAGGGCTCACTGATCTCTGAAGAGAAGCAGCCTGTGAGAGGTGACAGGGCTCACTGACCTCTGAAGAGAAGCAGCCTGTGAGAGGTGACAGGGCTCACTGATCTCTGAAGAGAAGCAGCCTGTGAGAGGTGACAGGGCTCACTGATCTCTGAAGAGAAGCAGCCTGTGAGAGGTGACAGGGCTCACTGATCTCTGAAGAGAAGCAGCCTGTGAGAGGTGACAGGGCTCACTGATCTCTGAAGAGAAGCAGCCTGTGAGAGGTGACAGGGCTCATTGAAGTCTGAAGAGAAGCAGCCTGTGAGAGGTGACAGGGCTCACTGATCTCTGAAGAGAAGCAGCCTGTGAGAGGTGACAGGGCTCACTGATCTCTGAAGAGAAGCAGCCTGTGAGAGGTGACAGGGCTCACTGATCTCTGAAGAGAAGCAGCCTGTGAGAGGTGACAGGGCTCATTGATCTCTGAAGAGAAGCAGCCTGTGAGAGGTGACAGGGCTCACTGATCTCTGAAGAGAAGCAGCCTGTGAGAGGTGACAGGGCTCACTGACCTCTGAAGAGAAGCAGCCTGTGAGAGGTGACAGGGCTCACTGATCTCTGAAGAGAAGCAGCCTGTGAGAGGTGACAGGGCTCACTGATCTCTGAAGAGAAGCAGCCTGTGAGAGGTGACAGGGCTCATTGAAGTCTGAAGAGAAGCAGCCTGTGAGAGGTGACAGGGCTCACTGACCTCTGAAGAGAAGCAGCCTGTGAGAGGTGACAGGGGGCTCACTGATCTCTGAAGAGAAGCAGCCTGTGAGAGGTGACAGGGGGCTCATTGACCTCTGAAGAGAAGCAGCCTGTGAGAGGTGACAGGGCTCACTGATCTCTGAAGAGAAGCAGCCTGTGAGAGGTGACAGGGCTCACTGACCTCTGAAGAGAAGCAGCCTGTGAGAGGTGACAGGGCTCACTTTGAACAGCCCTACCCAATCGATGGGGACTACAGTTCACCTGCGCACCGAGCAAACAGTTTAGCAGTAAATCCGCAGTGATAGGGCTGATTAACCCATCCACTCAGGCTGACTGCTGGCTGGCAGGGGACCTTGGCTGTTAATACACTGCAGCCTGGTGCATGATCTGGAATAGAATGAGGTGGTTCTACGTGATGTGCATTAGCATGAGAAGAGCTCCACTCACTGAAAAGAAGTCCTCCTGCAACCGGACATTTTATTAATGCAAAGCGGCAACCTTTAAATGTGACCTTTAAACCCTTACATATTCTGCTCTCTGGAAAACCAAAACCCATAAATCCATTTAAACACACAACTAACTCATTTTTATTTTTCACACTACATCAGTTTTATTTCTACAAGTTTAAATCACGAAGCCCCCATATTGTGCTGAACTTTGTTTGGCTGGACTGTGTGATTTAGTAAGAATCAATACTGCCCTCTGGAGGATGACTGCAGTAGCACACTACTAAAGTTACACATGACCTGTGCTTCTGTGTAATTGGGTCTTTAGTCAAGTAGTTAAAAACAATTGTAGTGATAAAATAGCAATAAAACAAAGTTGCCGGAAGAAGCAGTTCACTTATTAGCTTCCTGATTTATACAGTTACTATAATTCTCTTTGAAAACCAGTCTTTACCTTCTGACTGCTGATTGTCCGAGTCAGCCTTACCTTCTCCATATAGAGAGAGTGACAGGGGTTTGAGTCAGTGGTGACTAGAGAAGGGCTCTCCAGGGATCCAGTCACTGACTCTCCTCATCGTTATATGGTAGATACACAACACAGAAAAAGGAATTTCATACATATCCATATAGTTCAATGTTGGTGTGCCATGCAGGAGAGGACCCCGTGCAGTAAACTGTTCCTCTGCAGCTGCTCTCCTGACTCCCCAACGTAGGAGACCTCTAAAGTGGGGAAAGTGGACAGAGACCCACAAAATCTTGGTTATCACTTTCTATGGAAAAATAAATTCCCTGATCTCCTCGTAGTGGAGAAAGAGGCTGTGATATTAACATCCCTGATCTCAGTGGAGAAAGAGGCTGGGATATTAACATCCCTGATCTCCTCGGAATGGAGAAAGAGGCTGGGATATTAACATCCCTGATCTCCTCGGAGTGGAGAAAGAGGCTGGGATATTAACATCCCTGATCTCAGTGGAGAAAGAGGCTGGGATATTAACATCCCTGATCTCCTCGGAGTGGAGAAAGAGGCTGGGATATTAACATCC
The DNA here is from genome assembly GCF_017654505.1 of Polyodon spathula. Taxonomy (NCBI): domain Eukaryota; kingdom Metazoa; phylum Chordata; class Actinopteri; order Acipenseriformes; family Polyodontidae; genus Polyodon; species Polyodon spathula. The sequence goes on along the minus strand of NW_024472032.1, from coordinate 15,473 downwards.
CTGATCTCAGTGGAGAAAGAGGCTGGGATATTAACATCCCTGATCTCAGTGGAGAAAGGGGCTGGGTTAAGTTTGGAAGTTTATTTCTTACCAAAAAGTAGTTGTTTGATTTATTAATTTATTTTTTGACTTTTGAAACCATCAAGCAGCAGCAGCAAATGTAAGACGCCCCGTGTATCCAGTTCAGAGGAGTGATATTGTAGTCTGATTAGTATTATTTATAGCAGCTTCTACAGACAGTTGCCTATGGGGGCAGAGCCTGCTAAGCTATTTTACTTTTGCATTTTATTTTCACTCTGGGGAGGAGGGAGAGGGCAATGGGAGAGGAGGACACCACACAGATCTTTCCAATGCTTTTTTTTTTTTTTAAAGAGGAATGTTAAGTGGAAGGCTTGCAGACGGTGGGATTCTGATCCTGCTTGTTATCTTCAGCTCACTAAAGCTCCTGCACTTTCTGAGTCTGATTGACTTCTCCTGCAGTAAGGGATAGAGATAGAGAACAGCGATCCACACAAACCCTGGGAGACTAATGATGTGACAGTGAGTCTCAGGTTGAGTCCAATACAGTTTCTTAGTGTAGATATGCAGTTTGTGTGTAGGTTAACAGTCAGGTGATCAATCTCTGCGCCGAGCAGTTTGACATCTTTCATTAGTGGAGTGAGTGTTTGATTGAGCCTGGCATAAGGTCCTTGCTGTCCTTCTCTAAATCGCTATCTGTCTGGCTGCTGATCACAGAGAGGGGGGTGGGCACTCTGGTATTGGGACACAGACTCCCCATCCTGATCGTCGGCTGTGTGTATGGGGGGGGGGAGGTCACGACGTGACGGTGAGTCTCCAATGACATGTTTGAGGAAGGCAGAAGTGAAAACAAGACTGTCAGAGAGAGAGGTAGAAGGTGGAAGATGTGGATAGCAGAGGAGTTGAAGAGAATCTCAATCTGAGAACTTGGATTATATTACTTAGTTGTTTGGTTCTAGTTTTGTAAAACTAACAGATGTTTTACCTCTTAAAAAAAGGAGTTAATTAAAGACAGGAGTAAACACTTAGTAAATATGTCTCTCTGCATCATATTGAGGGATGTGAATGCTTTGGTCATTACTTACAAAGAATAAACTGTCTTAGAAGAGACTCCTTGCATACACAGCTGAAGTGAAGTGCTCCTTTATAGCATGGCATTAGCGAGTGAGGCTGTAATGAGCAACTTCACTTCCTGGAATATGGGACTTCTAGCAAATGAGGAAGCAAAGTACGAAAGGGAGTGGAGTCATGAAAACTCAGCTGTGTGAGAACTGGAACACAGTGTGAATGGAGCTGGGTAGAGCACTGAGTACAATCCACAAGATACTGTAGGGAGATCACTGAGCACAATCCACAAGATACTGTAGAGATAGCACTGAGCACAATCCACAAGATATTGTAGAGAGAGCACTGAACACAATCCACAAGATGCTGTAGGGAGAGCACTGAGCACAATCCACAAGATACTGTAGGGAGATCACTGAGCACAATCCACAAGATACTGTAGAGATAGCACTGAGCACAATCCACAAGATACTGTAGGGAGAGCACTGAGTGAGATCCACAAGATACTGTAGGGAGAGCACTGAACACAATCCACAAGATACTGTAGGGAGAGCACTGAACACAATCCACAAGATACTGTAGGGAGAGCACTGAGTGAGATCCACAAGATACTGTAGGGAGAGCACTGAACACAATCCACAAGATATTGTAGGGAGAGCACTGAACACAATCCACAAGATGCTGTAGGGAGAGCACTGAGCACAATCCACAAGATGTTGTAGGGAGAGCACTGAGTGAGATCCACAAGATGCTGTAGGGAGAGCACTGAGCACAATCCACAAGATGCTGTAGGGAGAGCACTGAGTGAGATCCACAAGATATTGTAGGGAGAGCACTGAACACAATCCACAAGATAGTGTAGAGAGAGCACTGAACACAATCCACAAGATACTGCAGGGAGAGCACTGAGCACATCCACAAGATAATGTAGGGAGAGCACTGAGAGAGATCCACAAGATACTGTAGTGGGTGCTGTGAAAGGTTTTAGAAGCCCTTCAAAAACAGCAGCCTGTTCTTTTCTTACTGAATGAAATGGCTTTTTGCACTCGGTAGAGAAGTGGTGACACCACAGACTTGGTCTGCAGAGCAGTATGTTGTTATTAGTACATGTAAAACACACACATGGTTTTCAGTAAAGTTTGCACACAATATCTACATGTATAATCTGCACTGTACTATATGTTTTTTTTTATTTTTATTTTTTTTGTCTGTTTCTCCAAAATGTATAAAATAAATAACTAACCCTAAAAGCCAGGTCAGCAAACAATGCCAAATCCAGAAAGAGAGGGATTGCCAGCAGTAGTTTGCTTTGTGATGTATGTGTGCGGTGCGTAGGTGTGTGTGGCACGCGTGAAGTGTGCCTGCGTGCATGTGCGTGTGTGTGTATGCGCATGCATGCATGTGTGAGTGGAGTTTTGTTTGGTAGGGGGAGGGGAGGGGGTTATGATTCTGTTCAAATCAGATTGTGTTTGATTATCTCCTGCTCATGACATCATCATGAGGGCAGGCTTCACATGTGAGTTCTGACAGTAATGGCGAGGACAGAAGTATATCTGGAGTAATTGAGAGTCCAGTAGAGATGGGGAGGCTAATTCAATCCAGATAGGTATGGATCTGTGCTGTAACACAGGCATTGTAGAATACTAAATTGTAGATTCAATCAAAGCATACTGTTATTGTAATCCTTTTCAAGCACGCCCCCATCACAGCACTGCATTAGTCAAAGGAGGAAGTCTTTCATTTCAGACACATCAAAACCAAATTGGAAAGTTTGAATTAGTCTCTGTTTATGCCTGCATTGTGTTTGTGCAAGTCTCTGTTTGTGCCTGCATTGTGATTGAGTGCATCTCTGTTCCTGCATTGTGATTGTGTGCGCCTCTGTTTGTCCCTACATTGTAATTGCGTGCGTCTCTGTTTGTGCCTGCGTGTGAGTGCGTGCGTCTGTTTGTGCCTGCATTGTGTTTGCGCGTGTCTCTGTTTGTGCCTGTGTGTGTGCGTGCATCTCTGTTTATCCCTGCATTGTGTGTGTGCGTCTCTGTTTATGCCTGCATTGTGTGTGCGCGCATCTCTGTTTATGCCTGCCTGTGTGTGTGCGTTTCTGTTTGTCTCTGCGTGTGTGTGTGTGTGCGTTTCTGTTTGTGCCTGCGTGTGTGTGCGTGCGTTTCTGTTTGTGCCTGCGTGTGTGTGCGTGCGTTTCTGTTTGTGCCTGCGTGTGTGTGCGTGCGTTTCTGTTTGTGCCTGCGTGTGTGTGCGTGCGTTTCTGTTTGTGCCTGCGTGTGTGTGCGT
>NW_024472032.1:0-11604 GCF_017654505.1 Polyodon spathula | reverse complement strand
TATGCAGAGCAGTGCGGTGCGGTGCTGTGTGGTGAAGTGCTGTGATTAGAGTGCTCAGCGTGGTTGTGCTGTTGCGTGTTGTGTTGTGTTGTGTTGTGCTGTGTTGTGCTGTGCTGTGCTGTGATTAGAGTGATCCGGGTGGTTGTGCTGTGCTGTGCTGTACTGTGATTTCATTTAGTCTTTTGGTGGTTGTGCGGTGCTGTACTGTGCGGTGCTGTGCTGTGAATAAAGTGCTCCAGGTGGTTGTGGTGTTCTGTGCTGTGCTGTTATGTAGTGTGCCCTGGGTTGTTACGCTGTGCTGTGCTGTGCTATGATGTTCTGTGCTGTGCTGTGCTGTGCTGTGGCTGTGCTGTAGCAGTGCTGTAGCTCACGTCACACCCGACGTCACACAATGCCAACACGCAACCACGAAACACTATGAAACGATACCAATCTGCAAGAGACCCACCAACACACCAGATGTGCTGTGCTGTGCTGTGCGGTGTTGTGGTGTGATTAGTGTGCTCCAGGTGGTTGTTCTGGCTCCTTTGCTGTAGCTCACTGTCTCTTAATAATCTGCAAGACACAGCAAACAGCACAAAACTAAACAGTTGTCTGGCTTCTTAACACGTTCAGTGTAAAGGCCCATACTCGCCTGATAAATTCTCCTTCCAAATGCAAATAACTCCTTCCAAATGCAAATAATTTTTGAATGTTACTGTCTGACTTCCAATTTGGTCTTTCGCAACTACTGATATTGTACAGCTTTTTTAAGCTGGTTTTCCACTAACTTTTTAGGTTGCAGTCTGCCTCATTTAGTCACCAACACAATGTAATAAAAAAGCATTAGGAAAAAACAGACATACCATTACACAAATATTAAAAAACAACATTCATAAGAAAATACAGTATTTGATTGCCATTATTGTTTGTTTATTTGAGTGTTTAAAGTGACCGTTATGTTTTTCCCATTATCATAAGCAATGCAGGACTGCAATGGCCTGTGTGGCTCCATATTTGCATGTAATTAATCAGTCAATGATGACAATGACAACAGATGGTATTATCTGATTTTTAACAGAACTATTTTCACTTAAGTGGATTTGCAGAACAAAAACTATGATATACAATATGTGTCCAGTTGTTTCATTTTATAATTCTATAAAGATTCCCCAAATCATCAGTTATGTTTATCACAGATGTTTTTTCTTTTATTATTTGCTATTTTCTAAAAGCAGCAAAAAGGATAGCAGTGCCATAATTAAAATGTAATCATGGAGGGTGCTGCAGTATTAATGTATTAAGCAGTGCAAAGTGAGGGAAACAGCAAATAGCCTGCCAAAGTTTCTAAAAAAAAACAAATGATAATATAACACGTTGCTCTGTTAAATTACATGAATCTGATATCCTATGTGCCTTAACTTATTTACCTGAAGAAAAATTTACACAACTTACAAAATGAGCCCATTCATCATGGAACTGCTAGACAAGTCCAATGGAAGGAATGCTGTTTAACTAGAGATCCCCTATCTTAAGTACTGTATTGTTTTAAAACCTGCAGCTACACTCCACCCATGTCCTCCTGGCAAAGGTGTGTAACTTTGTTACCCTGGGGGTTTTCATTATGAAAGTATGGGGTATTAAAAATGGTTCAAACTTTACACTGGAGCAAAAGCTCTATATATCTGGTCCATAGTGTGATACCTGGACAAGGACCATGATTACTGTAGTCAAGTCTTGAAAAGTGGACAGACTGGACTAAAACATGTAACAAATACCAGCCCCAGCATGGGAGTATACATCCATTTCATTACATTTTGTGTGATAAACCGTTTTTACTAGCTATTAAATAGCATGTTCCCATAGATATGATTCAAGTCAGCTTTACAACACAGGCAATTTAAGAATTTCCTGTGTGAAGTACCTGCAGAGAGAAACAGCAAAGTAGCACGCCAACATTTCTAAAAAATAAGAAATAATGCTATAATCTGTAATTACTCCTGTTTCATAATCTTCCGTTAAATTACATTTATTTGATACTGCATGTGCCTTAACTTATGTAATTTACTGATCGGGCATTTACACATTTTACCAAATGCAGCCCATTCATCCTGAAATTGCTGGACAAGTGCAATGGAAGTAGTCAGTCCACAGTGCTAAAAGAGGATTTCAGAGACCAGTGGACTATGCTATATTTTTTGGAAAATAGGGCTATATAATTATTTTCCTACCTTAAACTATTCCATTAATAGGTCTGTGTCGTATTTCCGTGAATAACCTATAGCTGTGAATCATGCAGTAACACCTCTCTTAATTAAAAAGTTTCATTAATTAAATGTCAAATATTAGTGTTATTTTATGAATGAATGGGTTAAAACAATCTATTTTAACATATGGAAAATACTCATTTTCCACATTTAATGAATGACAAATTATGTGTCTCAACAAATGTACTAGATTATTATTCTCATTTAAAAAAAAAACAAAAAACAAAAAAAGCAGGATTACAGTGCAAGTAGGCGGGTACAAAGTGTCCGATTAAAGAAGGGTGGAGGAGTGATGTATCGCAAACCCTGTGAACTGTGTGCCTATATAAACTGTCAGCACAGTCCATTCTGTATACTACAACTTGACGGTGCTCAACAAAAACCTGAGTGCATTCCAACAGAAACTGAAAACGCCCACCATGAGCAGGATCGTCGTGTATCAGCATTGCAATTTCCAGGGCCTCAGCAAAGAGTTCTACAGAGATGTTCCCAATCTGATAAATGAAAGCTTTAACGACTGCATTTCATCCTTGAAGGTAATCGGCCAGCCATGGATAGCTTATGAGCACGCCCACTATGCTGGACAACAGAGAGTTTATGAGGAAGGGGAGTATGCCAGCATCGACGGAAATGATACATTCTCCTCACTAAAGATCATCACAGAGGATCTTGAGAACCCTGAAATCGTTTTGTTTCAGAACAGCAATTTTCAAGGACGTCAGCTGGTTTTAAACACTGAAACCAACCTCACATTTGCACACTTCAATGATGAGGTTTCCTCCCACATTGTGAACCGCGGTGCCTGGGTGCTGTATGAGCACACAGAACGTAACGGTTGTCAGATTGTGGCCAGAATGGGAGAAAGGGTTGCTAACTACAATGATTTCGGATTCAACGACAGGGTGAGTCATGTTCGTCCTTTGAAGGCTGGCAGACCTGTGGTTAAAGCTAAGATCCTGTGGGACCAGATGGTGAAAGAGAATGAGAGAAACCTCAAGATTGATGAGATTATTGGGGTGAACTGAACAGACACTGAGCAATCCTTTTCTACAAGTGCCACCAAAGAGTATGAATCAACTGCCAGCCAGAGTGTGCACTTTAGCAACTCCACCACCATCACTGCAGGGACGACGTTTTCCATGGACATTGTACCTGGGGTTTCCATGGAGGCCAGCCTATCAGTTTCCAACACTTTCACCGTTGAAAAGGGGAAAACTGAGTCGACAACTCAAAAGGAAACGAGTACCCTGAATATGCCAGCAAAGATCCCGCCACATACAAAGCTAATTGTGAATGTCATCAGGAAAGAAGTGTCAGTGAGAGTCCCTGTAGAGTTTATTGTTACCCAGGGCAAGAGTGTCAAGACAGAGTATGGAGAGTATAGATGTTCCTCTGGCAAATCAGTGTATGCTGAGTTCAACTCAGAGAAAGCATAGATCAGATTTTTACTACAAGGGTGCCAAAACAGAGCACAGCCCTTAGACAATATGTGGGTTTGATTTAATGGGATGTTAACTAATACAATATTAATCTCAATGTAGTTTTCAAATGTAAAATGAAACTGCTTTTAACTTTACAGTGTACTTTTTTGTCAGTTTACATGTTTTAAGGGATATGCAAAACTATGTAAAGTAGCATTAAAGACACATTTATGCTTATTGAATTTCTGTCTTCATTAAAATCATTACATCTTACCTAAACACAAATCATGTTAGTTTTTGTTGTATACTGTCAACAGGCACATCATGAAAAATGATTGACAATATCAAGGGAGATACCATACTGTAGGTCAAATTGCCATATTTTAACAATACAGAATGATACTTTTTTAAATCAATTTTTCTCACTGAGGTAGATTAGCAGAAAATGTACTGAGACAAAAAAAAAAAAAGGTGCTAGCAAATCAAGCCAAGCTAGTTTGTAATTGAGGGCTTTGCACTGGTGTTTCACTTTCTAAACAGACTGGTGGGTCTGAATAAAATCACTACACAAGTTCCAGATGACAAAGAAGTAGACGTCAGATAGATTTATCACAGATTTCTCCTTTATTTTACATGCATAATTCAGAACATTTAGATTCTCTGTCCTGAGTTACAGTTTTAACTATAGCACCACTACCCTTAGTGTAGGTTTTAAAAAGCACAATTTCTCTTTCTCTCTCTCTCTCTCTCTCTCTCTCTCTCTCTCTCTCTCTCTCTCTCTCTCTCTCATTTCTCTCTTTTGAAAGAGAAATGACCACTTAAATTGTAACGTTAATCTATGTCATGTACACAACGTTATACAGTCAGCACTCGAATATCCATTATCCAGATACACGGCAGTCGCGTTTTACGGCCCCTGTTTTAAGAATAAAATCAATCCCCATTATCATTTCACGTGATGAAAATGCAACAAAAATAAAGCAAACTAGACATGTTACGGTAATGTAAAAGTGTTGTTTTTTAATACTTTTACATTTTACGCAATTCTGTACATGGGCAACATTTTGATTTCATTTCTCTGTTTGGTGGTTGATGCAGAATTTTACATACTGCTACAATACCTACTGGATTTAAAAGTATGTACTGTAGTACAGTCTTCGTGTCCACAGTCACCTCTTTTGCCAAGTGGAATTTTCAGAATCATATCATCCTGAATTAAAATAATTTTTCTGTTGAAAATACAGCACTGTACCAACAAAACCAACTACAGTACATCTAAATGGAAGCCAACTTATTTTTAAACAGTCCTTTTATGTGTGTATTTTTGACATTGTATCTTTTTTGTGTTCCCTGAAAAAATGGACAAGGGTTGGAATGGGCCAAAATGAAATAATCAGATATGTCACAATCGTTTAACTGTTACTGAAGTCAAAATATTATACGGTTGGATATGTGCGCGCTGACTGTATAAACATTGCATAAACATTATGAACATCAATATAAAAGTAAATAAATTAAAAGGAATAATTAATTAAGGAGGTAGGAATATAAAAAAATGAAATCTTTTAAATAAACAAACTACCCCCCCTCATTCCCTTCTGGCAGTGCCCCTGTGCAGAGTGTTTACTGTCTGTGTTTCTCTCAGGCTGTACAGGCACAGACATACTGGGCAGCCAGTGGGGCTGTGTGTCACTCCCTCAGTAGGACTGCCACTCTCTCTTTTTTCTGCTTATTTATTGTAGTTTATGAGAAAGTCCAACTCTGTCTCGACTTCTCCCAGTTCACAGTGTTCTCATAGCATCCTGTCTCTGGGCAGCCAGGACTGTCTATGTGGTCCCGTTTCGATGGTCGGGTGGTGGTCACCGAGTCTGTGCATGTGTTTATTGATCTGGGTAGTCCAGTGTTCCATGGAAGCCGAAGCCTTTGTATATTAGAAGCAGCTTTAGCTGGCTTGCCTGTGGCTTGTACCTGTAATCACAATCAGCATTTTAATTAGCAAAGCACCATCCGAAGTTGTCTGTTGTGAAAACCGGTTTCTGTCATTTCAAAATCCAAAACAATACTTAGCAAACAGATGGTCCTTTGAACCAAAAAAGAACCTGACAGACAGGACCTTTTGGCTGTGTGCAAAGTTACTCAGGGAGAGAGCCTTTAATGATTTACCACTCCCTTGCCATCCAAAGGAGTACACACATAAATAATTACAATTTAATATAAAGCTTAAAATCTTACAAATCCCCACTTTGAACCTTTCACAAACAAGGTTCACACAAAAACCGGAACTATGAATACAAAAATTATCACAATGCATTAAATACCTATAAAAACAGTATGTGCATGGTTTGTAACACATTTCAATTGAAATGATAAATTGTGTGTAAACAAATGATTCCACCATAATAATGGTTACTAGTAAAGTAGTCAAACTCAAAATTACAATATCCTTTGAGCATAAATTAGAAGCAGTGTGGCATGTGCTGCTGTGCTGTACTGTGCTGTGATTAGACTGCTCTGGGTGGTTGTGCGGAGCTGTGCAGTACTGTGATTAGAGTGCCTCGGTTGGTTGTGCTGTGCTCTGCTATGATTAGAGTGCTTCAGGTGATTGTGCTGTGCTGTACTGTGCTTTGCTGTGCGGTGATGTGCAGTGCTGTGCTGTTATTAGTGTGCTTCGGGTAGTTGTGCTGTGCATTGCTGTTCTGTGCAGTGAAGTGCTGTGACTAGAGTGCTCCAGGTGGTTGTGCTGTGGTGTGCTATTATTAGTGTGCTCCGGGTGGTTGTACTCTGTTGTGCTGTGCGTTCCGTGACGACTGTTGTGCTGTGATTAGAGTGCTCTTGGTGGTTGTGCTGTGTTGTGCTGTGCTGTGTGGCTGTGATTAGAGTGCTCCGGGTGGTTGTGCTGTGCTGTGATATGATTAGAGTTCTCCAAGTGGTTTTGATTTGCTGTGCTGTAATGTGCTGTGATTAGACTGCTCTGGGTAGTTGTGCGGAGCTGTGCAGTACTGTGATTAGAGTGCCACGGGTGGTTGTGCTGTTCTGTGCTCTGCTATGATTAGAGAGCTTCAGGTGGTTGTGCTGTGCTGTGCTGTACTGTGCTTTGCTGTGCGGTGCTGTGCTGTTATTAGTGTGCTTCGGGTAGTTGTGCTGTGCATTGCTGTGCTGTGCGGTGTTGTGCTGTGACTAGAGTGCTCCGGGTGGTTGTGCTGTGCTGTGTTGAGTAGTGCTTCCAACATGTTTGTGCCCAGGGTTTGTGCCTGTGCTGTTGACTCTGTTGTGCTGTGCGGTGCTGTGCTGTGCTGTGATTAGAGTGCTCCGAGTGGTTGATTTGCTGTGCTGTGCTGTGTGACTGCTCTGTGCTGTTCTGTAATTAGACTGTCTCAGTGTGGTCCAGTGCGGTTTGTGCTGTTCTGTGATTAGACTGCTGTTGCGCTGCTGTGCTGTGCTGTGCTGTGATTAGAGTGCTCTAGTAGTTGGGCTGTACTGTGCTATGCTGTGTTGTGATTAGAGTGCTCTTGGTGGTTGTGCTGTGTTGTGCTGTGCTGTGCTGAGATTAGAGTGCTCCTGGTGGTTGTGCTGTGCTTTGCAGTAATTAGAGTGCTCCAGGTGGTTGTGCTGTGCTGTTCTGTTCTGTGTTGTGATTAGAGTGCTCCGATTGGTTGTATAGTACAGTTCTGTGCTGTGCTGTGTGATGCTGAGTGATTAGACTGCTCTGGGTAGTTGTGCGGAGCTGTGCAGTACTGTGATTAGAGTGCCACGGGTGGTTGTGATGTGCTGTGCTCTGCTATGATTAGAGAGCTTCAGGTGATTGTGCTGTGCTGTGCTGTACTGTGCTTTGCTGTGCGGTGCTGTGCTGTTATTAGTGTGGGCTATCCACGTAGCTCATCAACGACACGTAACGACACGAGACGCCACTTCACGACACTGATCTGACGAGGCCCACCAACACGACACCAGAACGATAATAATCACACGAGGTCCACCAACATGAGTGCTTTGCTGTGCTGTGCGGTGCTGTGCTGTAATTAGAGTTCTCAGTGTGGTTTTGCGGTGCGGTGCTGTGCTGTGATTAGAGTGCTCAGGGTGGTTCTGCCCTGCTGTGCTGTGCTGTGATTAGAGTGCTCTTGGTGGTTGTGCTGTGTTGTGCTGTGCTGTGCTGTGATTAGAGTGCTCCTGGTGGTTGTGCTGTGCTGTGCTGTGATTAGAGTGCTCTGGGTGGTTGTGCTGTGCTGTTCTGCTGTGTTGTGATTAGAGTGCTCCGGGTGGTTGTATAGTACAGGTCTGTGCTGTGCTGTGCTGTGTGATGCTGTGCTGTGATTAGAGTGCTCAGGGTGGTTGTGCTGTGCTGTGTTGTGCGGTGCTGTGTGTGCTGTGCTGTGATTAGAGTGCTGTGGGTGGTTGTGCTGTGCTGTGATGTGCTGTGATTCGAGTGCTCCAAATGGTTGTGCTGTGGTGTTTTGTGCCTGTGGCTGTGATTAGAGTGCTCCAGGTGTTTCTGCTATGCTGTTCTGTGATTAGAGTGCTCTAGGTGGTTGTGCTGTGTTGTGATTAGAGTTCTCCAATTGGTTTTGATTTGCTGTGCTGTAATGTGCTGTGATTAGAGTGCTCCGGGTGGTTGTGCGGTGCTGTGCTGTTCTGTGATTAGAGTGCTCTGGGTGGTTGTGCTGTGTTGTTCTGTTCTGTGCTGTGCTGTGCTGTGCTGTGCTGTGCTTCATGTGCTCTGTCTGGTAGAGCTGAGCTGTGCTGTGCTGTGCTGTGCTGTGCAGTGATTGAGTGCTCCAGGTGGTTGCTCTGCTGTGATTAGAGTGCTGTGGGTGGTTGTGTGCTGTGCTGTGCTGTGCTGTGCTGTGTGCTGTGCTGTGCTGTGATTAAAGTGCTCTGTGTGGCTGTAATGTGCGATGCAGTGCTGTGTTATGCAGTACTGTTCGGGGAGGTAAGGTGCCGTGAGGTGCTGTGTTGTTATTAGAGTTCTCTGGGTGGTTGAGCTGTGCTGTGCTATGATTAGACTGCTCAGGGTGGTAGTGCTGTGGTGTGTAGTGCAGTACTGTGCAGTGATTAGAATGCTCCGGGTGGTTGTGCTGTGGTGTGCTGTGCAGTGCTGTGTTGTGATTAGAGTGCTCCGGGTGGTTGTGTCTGTGCGTGTGCTGTGCTGTGCTGTGATTAGAGTGCTCCGGGTGGTGTGTGGTGTGCTGTGCTGTGCTGTGATTAGAGTGCTCTGGGTGGCTGTGCTTTGCTTTGCTGTGCGTTGCTGTGCTGTGTGGTGCTTTGCTGTTATTAGTGTGCTCTGGGTTGTTGTGCTGTGCTGTGCTGTGCTGTGATTGTGTGTGCTCTGGGTTGTTGTGCTGTGGTGTGCTGTGCTGTGCTGTGCGGTGAAGTGCTGTGATTAGAGTTCTCAGGGTAGTTGTACTATGCGGTGTTGTGCGGTGCTGTGTGATGCTGTGCTGTGATTAGAGTGCTCCTGGTGGTTGTGCTGTGTTGTGATTAGAGTTCTCCGAGTGGATTAGAGTGCTCCTGGTGGCTATGCTGTGCTGTGCTTGTGGTGTGCTGTGCTGTGCTGGGATTAGAGTGCTCTTTGTGGTTGTGCTGTGAGGTGCGGTGCTGTGAGGTGCGGTGCTGTGCGGGGAGGTGAGGTGCCTTGAGGTGGTGTGCTGTGATTAGAGTGCTCTGGGTGGTTGCGCTCTGCTGTGCTGTGCAGTGATTTAAGTGCTCTGTGTGGTTGTGCTGTGCTGTTCTGTGATTAGAGTGATCTGGGTGGATGTGTTGTACTGTGCTGTAATTAGAGTGCTTTGGGTCGTAGAGCTGTGCTGTGCTGTTCAGTGCATTTCTGTGCAGTGAGTAGAGTGCTCCAGGGTGTTGTGCTGTGCTCTGCTGTGATTAGAGTGCTCCAGGTGGTTGTGATGTGCATGCTATGCAGTGTAGTGCGGTGCGGTGCTGTGTGGCGATGTGCTGTGATTAGAGTGCTCAGGGTGGTTGTGCTGTGCGGTGTGGTGTCGTGCTGTGTGATGCTGTGCTGTGATTAGAGTGCTCCGCGTCGTTGTGGTGTTCTGTTTTGTGCTGTTATTAGTGTGCCCTGGGTTGTTACGCTGTGCTGTGCTGTGCTATGATGTTCTGTGCTGTGCTGTGCTGTGCTGTGCTGTGCTGTGCAGTGCAGTGCAGTGTGGTATGGTGCTTTGTGCTACTTTGCTATGGTTAGAGTCCTCTGGGTGGTTGTGTGGTGCTGTGCTGTGCTGTGCTGTGCTGTGCTGTGCTGTGTGGTGCTGTGGTGTGATTAGTGTGCTCCAGGTGGTTGTTCTAGCTCCTTTGCTGTAGCTCACTGTCTCTTAATAATCTGCAAGACACAGCAAACAAAACTAAACTAAACAGTGGTCTGGCTTCTTAACACATTCAGTGTAAAGGCCCGTTCTCGCCAGATAAATTCTCCTTCCAAATGCAAATAACTCCTTCCAAATGCAAATAATTTTTAAATGTTACTGTCTGACTTCCAATTTGGTCTTTTGCAACTACTGATATTGTACAGCTTTCTTAAGCTGGGTTTCCACTAACTTTTTAGGTTGCAGTCTGCCTCATTTGGTCACCAACACAATCTAATAAAAGAGCATTATGAAAAAACAGACATACCATTACACAATTATTAAAAAACATCATTCATAAGAAAATACAGTATTATTGCTATTATTGTTTGTTTATTTGAGTGTTTAAAGTGACCGTTATGTTTTTCCCATTATCATAAGCAATGCAGGACTGCAATGGCCTGTGTGGCTCCATATTTGCATGTAATTAATCAGTCAATGATGACAATGACAACAGATGGTATTATCTGATTTTTAACAGAACTATTTTCACTTAAGTGGATTTGCAGAACAAAAACTATGATATACAATATGTGTCCAGTTGTTTCATTTTATAATTCTATAAAGATTCCCCAAATCATCAGTTATGTTTATCACAGATGTTGGTTCTTTTATTATTTGCTATTTTCTAAAAGCAGCAAAAAGGATAGCAGCGCCATAATTAAAATGTAATCATGGAGGGTGCTGCAGTATTAATGTATTAAGCAGTGCAAAGTGAGGGAAACAGCAAATAGCCTGCCAAAGTTTCTAAAAAAAAACAAATGATAATATAACACGTTGCTCTGTTAAATTACATGAATCTGATATCCTATGTGCCTTAACTTATTTACCTGAAGAAAAATTTACACAACTTACAAAATGAGCCCATTCATCATGGAACTGCTAGACAAGTCCAATGGAAGGAATGCTGTTTAACTAGAGATCCCCTATCTTAAGTACTGTATTGTTTTAAAACCTGCAGCTACACTCCACCCCTGTCCTCCTGGCAAAGGTGTGTAACTTTGTTACCCTGGGGGTTTTCATTATGAAAGTATGGGGTATTAAAAATGGTTCAAACTTTACACTGGAGCAAAAGCTCTATATATCTGGTCCATAGTGTGATACCTGGACAAGGACCATGATTACTGTAGTCAAGTCTTGAAAAGTGGACAGACTAGACTAAAACATGTAACAAATACCAGCCCCAGCATGGGAGTATACATCCATTTCATTACATTTTGTGTGATAAACTGTTTTTACTAGCTATTAAATAGCATGTTCCCATAGATATGATTCAAGTCAGCTTTACAACACAGGCAATTTAAGAATTTCCTGTGTGAAGTACCTGCAGAAAGAAACAGCAAAGTAGCACGCCAACATTTCTAAAAAATAAGAAATAATGCTATAATCTGTAATTACTCCTGTTTCATAATGTTCCGTTAAATTACATTTATTTGATACTGCATGTGCCTTAACTTATGTAATTTACTGATCGGGCATTTACACATTTTACCAAATGCAGCCCATTCATCCTGAAATTGCTGGACAAGTGCAATGGAAGTAATCAGTCCACAGTGCTAAAAGAGGATTTCAGAGACCAGTGGACTATGCTAT
>NW_024472031.1:0-1174 GCF_017654505.1 Polyodon spathula | reverse complement strand
ATTTTTTGGAAAATAGGGCTATATAATTATTTTCCTACCTTAAACTATTCCATTAATAGGTCTGTGTCATATTTCCGTGAATAACCTATAGCTGTGAATCATGCAGTAACGCCTTTTCTTAATTAAAAAGTTTCATTAATTAAATGTCAAATATTAGTGTTATTTTATGAATGAATGGGTTAAAACAATCTATTTTAACATATGGAAAATACTCATTTTCCACATTTAATGAATGACAAATTATGTGTCTCAACAAATGTACTAGATTATTATTCTCATTTAAAAAAAAACAAAAAACAAAAAAAAGCCTAAAGCAGGATTACAGTGCAAGTAGGCGGGTACAAAGTGTCCGATTAAAGAAGGGTGGAGGAGTGGTGTATCGCAAACCCTGTGAACTGTGTGCCTATATAAACTGTCAGCACAGTCCATTCTGTATACTACAACTTGCCGGTGCTCAACAAAAACCTGAGTGCATTCCAACAGAAACTGAAAACACCCACCATGAGCAGGATCGTCGTGTATCAGCATTGCAATTTCAACGGCCTCAGCAAAGAGTTCTACAGAGATGTTCCCAATCTGATAAATGAAAGCTTTAACGACTGCATTTCATCCTTGAAGGTAATCGGCCAGCCATGGATAGCTTATGAGCACACCAACTATGCTGGCCAACAGAGAGTTTATGAGGAAGGGGAGTATGCCAGCATCGACGGAAATGATACATTCTCCTCACTAAAGATCATCACAGAGGATCTTGAGAACCCTGAAATCGTTTTGTTTCAGAACATCAATTTTCAAGGATGTCAGCTGGTTTTAAACACTGAAACCAACCTCACATTTAGCTTGTTGAGGGGGCTCGCTGGAGGTCACTTCGGGTGCTGTATGGAGGTTGGCAGTTCCTGTTTGTGATGCAGTCTGGGATGGAAGGCATTTTGTGATGTCATCAGGAAGTTTTAGAGCTGAGGGCTGTGACTGTGATGGTGTGTTCGAACGAAAACAATTTGAAAAGAAAAAAGTTTTCTATTTTATCAGCGGCTGTATGCGGAAAACGTTGACTACATTACTTGCCAAGTATTTGAAACAAACCACGTGCTGGAGGCCAGATGAACAAACAAGGTTTGTGGAAGCGACAGCGAGTGGGAGAAGTACAGGCGTGGAAAAGTACAGAGCAGTTTCG
>NW_024472030.1:0-9000 GCF_017654505.1 Polyodon spathula | reverse complement strand
CATCTAGTCCTGGTCCTTCTGGTGAAGGGAGAGGCAGCTCCTGCTCCTCTCCCCCTGATGGAGGTGGAGGCAGAGGAAGCTCCAGCTCCTCTCCTCGTGATGGTGGGGGAAGTGATACCAGCAGGCATTCACCCTCTGCTGGTGGGGGAAGTGATACCAGCAGGCATTCACCCTCTGCTGGTGGGGGAAGTGATACCAGCAGGCATTCACCCTCTGCTGGTGGACAGGGACCCAGCAGGCATTCACCCTCTGCTGGTGGACAGGGACCCAGCAGGCATTCACCCTCTGCTGGTGGGGGAAGTGATACCAGCAGGCATTCACCCTCTGCTGGTGGACAGGGACCCAGCAGGCATTCACCCTCTGCTGGTGGCGGAGGCAGAGGCAGCTCCTGCTGCTCTGCTCCTGCCGGTGGAGGTGGCGGAGGCAGAGGCAGCTCCTGCTGCTCTCCCCCTGCCGGTGGAGGTGGCGGAGGCAGAGGCAGCTCCTGCTGCTCTCCCCCTGCCGGTGGAGGTGGCGGAGGCAGAGGCAGCTCCTGCTGCTCTCCCCCTGCCGGTGGAGGTGGCGGAGGCAGAGGCAGCTCCTGCTGCTCTGCTCCTGCCGGTGGAGGTGGCGGAGGCAGAGGCAGCTCCTGCTGCTCTCCCCCTGCCGGTGGAGGTGGCGGAGGCAGAGGGCAGTCTGATGTGACGCTTGGAGGCGCTGTTATCCCACGCAGGACACCACGTGTCACAGAGACGGCCGAAGTGGGCGGTGTCAGAACCAGGAAAAGTAATGAAATACACAAAACACAGGACGGATGAAATGAAGTGATGAAGACGCCTGTTGGCGCCGTTTTAATACAAAATAAAAGGTTTAACAAACACGAAAAACACAGGACACGGCACTCTACGCCAAAATAAATAGACAAACGAAAACAGACTAAACTTAACAAAACGGTGCACGCACAGACACTGACAAACACGGTGAGCAGATACTTTGTTGTTATTATTACTACTACTTATTATTTCCTCCGTCTCCAATCCCGTTCTCCGCTCACCGAACACCCAACCGCCAGTATGTGACAACGTGCATCTATATATACTATTGTGCTGGGATTCAATTACCAATTAATTATTCACTTGAATCCCAGCACGTGAATTAATAAAGTGCAATTCCCCGTGCTCACATATTACTACATTTTACTTGCACGTGAAGTGCTGTGCAATCCTCGTGCCTAAATACACATATACATTTTTAAACACTCGTGTTACACAGACCCGTTTATATCCCGTGTACCAATGTCTATACACCAACATTTAAACACACCACACACAACACATAACAGATAATATTCACAGGGGCGGGCACTTTGGTAAGGGATGTGATCATGTGATTGGGGTGTCCAGATGTGATTGGGCACGATGTTCATGATGAATGAGGGGCTGTATTAGGTAAGGCACGATGTGATCATGTGATTGGGGTGTTGTATTAGGTAAGGCACGATGTGATTATGTGATTGGGGTGTTCTGAATGAGGGCTTATTAGGTAAGGCACGATGTGATCATGTGATTGGGGTGTTCAGATGAATGAGGGCTATTATGTATTGTGATCATGTGATAATGAATGAGGGCTGTATTAGGTAAAGCACGATGTGATCATGTGATTGGGGTGTTCAGATGAATGAGGGCTGTATTACGATAAGGCACGATGTGATCATGTGATTGGGGTGTTCAGATGAATGAGGGCTGTATTAGGTAAGGCACGATGTGATCATGTGATTGGGGTGTTCAGATGAATGAGGGCTGTATTACGATAAGGCACGATGTGATCATGTGATTGGGGTGTTCAGATGAATGAGGGCTGTATTACGATAAGGCACGATGTGATCATGTGATTGGGGTGTTCAGATGAATGAGGGCTGTATTACGATAAGGCACGATGTGATCATGTGATTGGGGTGTTCAGATGAATGAGGGCTGTATTACGATAAGGCACGATGTGATCATGTGATTGGGGTGTTCAGATGAATGAGGGCTGTATTACGGGCACGATGTGTATTGATTGGGGTGTTCAGATGAATGAGGGCTGTAGGTAAGGCACGATGTGATCATGTGATTGGGGTGTTCAGATGAATGAGGGCTGTATTAGGATAAGGCACGATGTGATCATGTGATTGGGGTGTTCAGATGAATGAGGGCTGTATTACGATAAGGCACGATGTGATCATGTGATTGGGGTGTTCAGATGAATGAGGGCTGTATTACGATAAGGCACGATGTGATCATGTGATTGGGGTGTTCAGATGAATGAGGGCTGTATTACGATAAGGCACGATGTGATCATGTGATTGGGGTGTTCAGATGAATGAGGGCTGTATTACGATAAGGCACGATGTGATCATGTGATTGGGGTGTTCAGATGAATGAGGGCTGTATTAGGTAAGGCACGATGTGATCATGTGATTGGGGTGTTCAGATGAATGAGGGCTGTATTACGATAAGGCACGATGTGATCATGTGATTGGGGTGTTCAGATGAATGAGGGCTGTATTACGATAAGGCACGATGTGATCATGTGATTGGGGTGTTCAGATGAATGAGGGCTGTATTACAGATAAGGGGCTGTACGATGTGATCATGTGATTGGGGTGTTCAGATGAATGAGGGCTGTATTACGATAAGGCACGATGTGATCATGTGATTGGGGTGTTCAGATGAATGAGGGCTGTATTACGATAAGGCACGATGTGATCATGTGATTGGGGTGTTCAGATGAATGAGGGCTGTATTACGATAAGGCACGATGTGATCATGTGATTGGGGTGTTCAGATGAATGAGGGCTGTATTAGGTAAGGCACGATGTGATCATGTGATTGGGGTGTTCAGATGAATGAGGGCTGTATTACGATAAGGCACGATGTGATCATGTGATTGGGGTGTTCAGATGAATGAGGGCTGTATTAGGTAAGGCACGATGTGATCATGTGATTGGGGTGTTCAGATGAATGAGGGCTGTATTAGGTAAGGCACGATGTGATCATGTGATTGGGGTGTTCAGATGAATGAGGGCTGTATTACGATAAGGCACGATGTGATCATGTGATTGGGGTGTTCAGATGAATGAGGGCTGTATTAGGTAAGGCACGATGTGATCATGTGATTGGGGTGTTCAGATGAATGAGGGCTGTATTAGGTAAGGCACGATGTGATCATGTGATTGGGGTGTTCAGATGAATGAGGGCTGTATTAGGTAAGGCACGATGTGATCATGTGATTGGGGTGTTCAGATGAATGAGGGCTGTATTAGGTAAGGCACGATGTGATCATGTGATTGGGGTGTTCAGATGAATGAGGGCTGTATTAGGTAAGGCACGATGTGATCATGTGATTGGGGTGTTCAGATGAATGAGGGCTGTATTACGATAAGGCACGATGTGATCATGTGATTGGGGTGTTCAGATGAATGAGGGCTGTATTAGGTAAGGCACGATGTGATCATGTGATTGGGGTGTTCAGATGAATGAGGGCTGTATTACGATAAGGCACGATGTGATCATGTGATTGGGGTGTTCAGATGAATGAGGGCTGTATTAGGTAAGGCACGATGTGATCATGTGATTGGGGTGTTCAGATGAATGAGGGCTGTATTAGGTAAGGCACGATGTGATCATGTGATTGGGGTGTTCAGATGAATGAGGGCTGTATTAGGTAAGGCACGATGTGATCATGTGATTGGGGTGTTCAGATGAATGAGGGCTGTATTAGGTAAGGCACGATGTGATCATGTGATTGGGGTGTTCAGATGAATGAGGGCTGTATTAGGTAAGGCACGATGTGATCATGTGATTGGGGTGTTCAGATGAATGAGGGCTGTATTAGGTAAGGCACGATGTGATCATGTGATTGGGGTGTTCAGATGAATGAGGGCTGTATTAGGTAAGGCACGATGTGATCATGTGATTGGGGTGTTCAGATGAATGAGGGCTGTATTAGGTAAGGCACGATGTGATCATGTGATTGGGGTGTTCAGATGAATGAGGGCTGTATTACGATAAGGCACGATGTGATCATGTGATTGGGGTGTTCAGATGAATGAGGGCTGTATTAGGATAAGGATTGGGGTGTTCACGATGTGATCATGTGATTGGGGTGTTCAGATGAATGAGGGCTGTATTACGATAAGGCACGATGTGATCATGTGATTGGGGTGTTCAGATGAATGAGGGCTGTATTACGATAAGGCACGATGTGATCATGTGATTGGGGTGTTCAGATGAATGAGGGCTGTATTACGATAAGGCACGATGTGATCATGTGATTGGGGTGTTCAGATGAATGAGGGCTGTATTACGATAAGGCACGATGTGATCATGTGATTGGGGTGTTCAGATGAATGAGGGCTGTATTAGGTAAGGCACGATGTGATCATGTGATTGGGGTGTTCAGATGAATGAGGGCTGTATTACGATAAGGCACGATGTGATCATGTGATTGGGGTGTTCAGATGAATGAGGGCTGTATTACGGTAAGGCACGATGTGATCATGTGATTGGGGTGTTCAGATGAATGAGGGCTGTATTACGATAAGGCACGATGTGATCATGTGATTGGGGTGTTCAGATGAATGAGGGCTGTATTACGATAAGGCACGATGTGATCATGTGATTGGGGTGTTCAGATGAATGAGCTTGCCTTGGCAGTATAATGATGACGTCTATTAAAAGCTGCACACGCATGACT
The DNA here is from genome assembly GCF_017654505.1 of Polyodon spathula. Lineage (NCBI taxonomy): Eukaryota > Metazoa > Chordata > Actinopteri > Acipenseriformes > Polyodontidae > Polyodon > Polyodon spathula. The sequence continues at coordinate 4,284 of NW_024472030.1, read as the reverse complement.
GCACGGATGGAGGATCCAGGCTGCAGTGATACACTGTTCAGTCAGACACACGGACTGTTAGCTTTGTGTGTGTTACAGTGGCTCTCAAAAGTATTCTCCTCCCCACCCCCACCCCCCTTGGACTTTTCCACATTTTATTGTGTTACAACATGGAATCAAAATGGATTTAATTAGGAGTTTTTGCCACTGATCAACACAAAAAAAGTCCATATGTCAAAGTGAAAAATAAAATCTACAGATTGTTCTAAATTAATTACAAATATAAAACAGAAAATAATTGATTGCATAAGTATTCACCCCCTTTGCTATAACAGACCTAAATAAGCTCTGGTGCAACCAGTTGTCTTTAGAAGTCACATAATTAGTTGAATGGTGTCCACCTGTGTGCAATTAAGGTGTTTCACATGATTTCAGGTTAAATACACCTGTCTCTGGGAGGTCCCACAGTTGGTTTGTACATTTCCAAACAAAAACTACATCATGAAGACGAAGGAACATTCAAAGCAAATCCGGAATAAGGTTCTTCAAAAGCACCAATCAGGGGTAAGATATAAGAACATTTCCAAGACATTGAATATCCCCCGGAGCACAGTAAAGTCCATTATTTAGAAATAGAGAGAATATGGCACAACTGTGAATCAGTCTAGAACAGGCTGTCCTCAGAAACGGAGTATCTGGGCAAGAAGGGCACTAGTCAGGGAGGCCACCAAGAGGCCTATGGCGACTCTAAAGGAATTTCAGTCTTCCACGGCTGAGCTGGGAGACACTGTGCATACGGCAACAATAGCCCGGGTGCTTCACAAAACTGGCCTTTATGGGAGCGTGGCAAAAAAAAAGCCACTGTTGAAAAAAACTCAAATCATATCTCGACCAGAGTTTGCCAGAAGGCATGTGGGAGACTCTGAGACCAAGTGGATGAAGATTCTGTGGTCTGATGAGACCAAAATAGAGCTTTTTGGCCTCAATGCTAAGCGCTATGTTTGGTGCAAGCCTAACACCGCGTATCATCCTGAATACACCATCCCTACCATGAAGCATGGTGGTGGCAGCATGATGCTATGGAGATGCTTCTCTTCGTCAGGGCCTGGAAAGCTCGTGAAGATAGAGGGCAAAATGGATGCAGCATAGTACAGAGAAATCCTGGAGGAAAACCTGCTAAAGTCTGCAAGAAACCTGGGACTTGGGGGAAGATTCATCTTCCAGCAGGACAATGACCTCAAACATACAGCCAAAGCCACACTGGAGTGGCTTAAAAACAAAAAGGTCAATGTCCTGGAGTGGCCCAATCAAAGCCCAGACCTCAATCCAATTGAGAATATGTGGAAAGAGTTGAAAATTGGTGTTCACCAAAGGTCCCCATCCAACTTGACGGCGCTCTTGAGCAATTTTGCAAAGACGAATGGGCAAAAATTGCAGTGTCCAGATGTGCTGGTAGAGACTTATCCAAATAGACTCATGGCTGTAATTGCTGCCAAAGGTGCCTGTACCAAATATTGACTCAAGGGGGTGAATACTTATGCAATCAGTTATTTTCTGTTTTGTATTTGTAATTAATTTAGAATAATTTGTAGATTTTATTTTTCACTTTGACATTATGGACTTTTTTTGTGTTGATCAGTGGCAAAAACTCCTAATTAAATCCATTTTGATTCCATGTTGTAACACAATAAAATGTGGAAAAGTTTAACAACTGTTTTCAAAATCCCAAGTAACCGCACATAAAATGTCACCTTATACTTGATTTGTTTGGTTCATATTTAAAGCAGAAGACTGATGATAAAACAATACATTGTTTGCTAATGATTTGTTTGCAAATTATATTTATTTTGAATATAAGCATAATAAGTTGTATAGTGAAACTAAATCTTAACTGTGCACTGAACGTCATATTTTGTAGATTGTTTGGCGACCCATCAGAAACGTTGCCTGCGACCCCCACTTTGGGAAACGTTGGTTAGAGTATTGTAGTTGGACAATACAATGGTTGGGGAGTCAGTTTTCATGCCTACAAATAAAATACATGTTTATAGGGGTGGTCAGCCATTCTGCAGGGGTTCAGTTTCCAATATTTTATATTTAACAGGCCAGTTAATCAGCTCCTGTAGTGACCTGACTGTCCATTATTGCTAGCATCAGTGGACAATAGAAGAGTGTGTGCCCCATAGTCGCCACAATGTCACTAAACAACATATTAATCTGGAAATGTGTTTGATGTTTGTTAAATATTAAATTCCATTTTTTTTTACAGCAGTGCAACATACATTTATGTATCTCTGATGCAAATTACTATTTATTGGCTAATTCAAAGGGCTGATATTTGTCAGGATGTAAAACTTTTTTTTTTTTAAATTAGCCACTTCCATGATCCCTTGCAAATATGTTAAAAAGCTGCATAACTATGCAAAACCATTGTGGGTGCTCTTCATTACATGCATTTGCATAAATGACAGGATTTATTACATAAATTACAGCATGACCTCTGGACACAAGCAGAACTTTCTCTGCAGTACAGAGGTTTACATGCAGAGACAGAATGTAATAGAATTTATAAATGTGAACCTTAAAATGTAAAAGTCGGCTGGCATTTCCTTTTGTAGTGTGCGCAGTCATTAGTAATTTTAGTCTTTGCCTTGTAAAATGAGCCATGTTTCTCAGTTTTATGTGGTGACATTTGAACGTCGCACAAAAATCTGCAGTTCAGTATTAATAAATTTGCATGTGTTGAAATGGGAAGTCTCTGTAACATAGAAAATGTCATATAAGTCTACTTTAAGTGTGGTTTCCATCTTGACAGTGGTATTACTCACCCAGTTAAATTTACCACCTAAGCAGAGTAACTTGGCTGGGAGAGAAGGGAGGATGGAACTGTATTGAAGAAATGTGTTGCTGCGTACGTTTAGCAATTCATTTGATATAAAGCATCCCTGTGGCTGCAAGACCACGGCTCGCAGAGTCAGGTCTAAGCTCTTCACGTACTACAGTGTAACCATAACCTGCCCTGCAATTATAACTGTTTTGTATAATGTAGGAATTTTTTGTTGTTTTTGTTTTTTTCTTGAGGATAGATTTCATATGGTTTAGCAAGTGCATTTTTACAAGTTACATTTCCAAAGCAATTACAGCACAGCGTTGCATGTCCGACCCCCTGTGGACTGGGGTATAGAGGGATATGTGAAAAAGTCAGATTTGCGAGCATCTATAGAAAAAGCATTTACCCATCCATAAATAGGTTAGTGAACAAAAACAACAAGCAAACTGCTTTAAACATGGGAAACTTTTTTGCTTTACTTTGCACTCTTTCTTGATATTGCCAACAGCAGATAAGCAGCTTGGTTTGAATATTGCTTCGGCTATTTTAAACAAACGGTCAGTAAGCATTGCGTTTATGAAGCTTGCTTTGTTTAATTCAAATGCATTTAAAAGCTACAACAACAAGCTGCCAATATCCGCAACCCATGCGCTCCATCATATAAACACATTGCACAAAAAAAAGCTTTCTCGACCTGTGTATTGAAGCTACACGCAGCTGACTGACACACGCACACAGCCCGAATGTCTTAAAGGGGAACGCACCAAAAGCCTGATTGCTATAAGGCTTTCTTTCTGTTTCCATCGCGGAAGCTGTATTTGCTGTCAATGCCATTACTCTCGTAGCCTACTTTTAATATTTATTTATTTAGCGAGGCGGTTAATTGATCAGGATGGTTATGTAACAGTCCACTGTATAAAATATTTGACTAAATGTCGTTAACTGAGTTTGATTTATCAGTGGCATATTCCATGAAAGAAGACTACTTGTTAGATGTACCCTGTATTACATTCTATCAAAATAAACCTCTGCTGAAATTAAAGGTCTCACAATACACTGGTTAATTTACATGCTACGTGTGATGGACAAGCCTGTTTTTGTGATTCATAGACACAATAACTAATTTTACTTTTGGAAGTCAATCTTAATTTAACATGTTTTTTTTTTTTATTGAGATTATTTTTCTTTGTATATCTGTCTGTAACTGTACTGAAGAAACAAGTAGGTTTATGAGACAAAATGTGGTCTTTATAAAGTCATTCGCAGTTTATTTCCTCCAGATTGATGCTGTAATATGTTCTAAAGAGAAGAAACAAATGAGAACATCCCTTTTGAGAGTAAAAATAATTTACTGCAAGAAAGACTTCAAATCCCTTTTATCTATTTAATTCTTAAAACATTGAAAGAAAGTGATGCTTGAGAGGTTAACAGCTAAATAAAACATGAATCTTTAAAATACAAGATACTATTGGCTT
>NW_024472029.1:0-6716 GCF_017654505.1 Polyodon spathula | reverse complement strand
TACTTCTTGAGGGTGTTTACTGTATTTGATTTGCTGACTGTGTCTGCTACCCATGACCTCTTCTCAGACCCCCTGGCACTTTGGAAAATAGGGTGCTTAAATCACAAGTAAAATAAATCTAAATAAAATTGCTGCAAATAAAATCTCACACTGTAGCTTTGCTCAATTCCCATAACGTGGAGTGAAACTAAAGAATTCCACAACGTCTTCAGTTTCTTTTCAAACAGAATAAAGTCATTTTGAAACAGTGTAGCCATAGTACACACTATAAACGAATGCAGGCACAGTGCTGTATGACTAACGTTGTATAGTACACGGAACACTGTTAGGAGGTCGAGACACCAAATGCATTGCTAACCTAGGACAAGTTCTGTCTAGCCAGACTTACGTTGGGTGTTCTGCTACAAGTAATCCACTTGCACGATTGATTTCCATTACATGAGAGTAGATGTTAAAACTTCATGCTGATTTGAACTCGGCTCTCACCAAGATAAGCACCAACTTTTTCATAGCTTTACAGTAAGCAAGTGTGATCCATCTGCATCTCCATCCATTTGCGTTTCTTTCCATCTGATGATGTAGATATCCGTCTCCCTGGTGTTGATGGCTGAAGTGTAATGCTGGCTCCAGGGATCAGCTTATTTTGCCTCCCCAGTGCATCAGCACACACAACGGCTGCGATGCTGGCTTTGGGGATCAACCACAGTTCGGTCTCCCCAGCACATCAGCATGACCACCATCTGGATTAGTGCATTAGGAATGGTATTGTACGCATCTCTTTAGAGTATTTTAATATTTATATATATTTTACTTCTTAAGGAATGGGGGGAGGGGGGTGCACATAGCAATTCCATTGCCCGATCCACCCATGCAGTGAGAGAGAGAAAGGGAGGACCAGTGGATAAAAAACAACATGCTTAATCATATTGTGATCATGGGAGGGGGGACCTTATGATAGAAGTGAATTTCCAATAGGAATCAGATAAAGCTAGTCAGCACTTAGTCTCTGAACTACAGTAGTTGATTGCTTTGCTCATTGAAGTTCACTGAGAATGCTTTATCCCAGATGCTGTTTTAAATGTTTGCATGCTACTCAAAGCCGGGTTTATCTGTATTCAGCAGGACTGTGCTGCAGGATAGCAGGGCTGCTATGTGCTGGAAGTTCTGTAGCATTCTTCGTCAGCCACAGGGAATGTATTAACATTTCCAGTAGTTGTCTGTGCAGATACAATCTAGGGCTGATTTTCTTTTCTTTTGTGTTTATTTATTTACCAGACTCAAGTGTGTGCAAAGAGCAGAACCTTTAGAAACATTTAACCAGTGTTTAGAAGAGCGCAGGATTATATGTAGCCTGCTGCAGACCTGTGCAGATGAGCACGTGGAACGTCTGAACCATGCTGTTGTAGTGAATTGCATTCTGATAGCAGCTGTAGTGTACTACCCAAACTTCAATAGCATCATTCAGTAATTTTAATCGAATGGCCTTTTTTGGTATGATCAGGCAAGACTGTGCTTGTCAAATGCCAGAGCCCTAGCACAGGATGCCTCTGGACTGTGACTGTCCTACAATAGCATGTCACCTCCTATCGGGCAGCCACCTCGCTTGTCATCACCAAGCAGACGCTTTTTGGTGATCACTCTAACAGCTCAACAGATTGAAGTGGAGTTTGATATTCTTTACCATACGCCGTGGTTTCACCAGCCTCAATTAGCTACGGTTCTGTACAGCATACAAGCAAAGTAGTATTGTAAGATTTACTAAGCTTTGCTCCAAGTGAAAATGTGTACCGGGTTTACAGGTGGAGATATTAAAACTGAAACTATTTTGTTTTCTAGTTTTTTTTTTTTTTTTTTTTTTTTTTTTAATTGTATTTATTGATTTAATGTTTTTGAAACATGTATTACTATTGTGAGGAACAGTATACAAAAGAAAAAAAAGTTTCTTAAGTTGTATTAAAGGGACCAAAAACAGACCACCAGGGAATGAACCACATGAGTAAACCGAGCACTCCACTAACGGCTCGTCCTTTACCAGCATCGCGTGGTAAACTTGCTTGTCAAAGCCATTGTATTTTATAATGTACTGACTTGCTGCTGTATCAGTAAAGGTCAGTCAGTGTGTGTGCTCCAGTGCTGTACTGTAGCACAGTGCTGTCGGGGTGGCAAGGGGCCAGCATGACGTAGCATTTCCACATAGTGAGAGCATGCCTGAAGGAAAGGCGTGTCAGGCTAAGTTGTGCTTGGGTCTGTATACTATACTGCACGCAGTGTAAAACAAAGCCTTGGGTCTCTTACTGTAGGAAGTCTATTGCAAAGGATTTGCTTATTTTGCTCCAGCAAACTGGAATAACCTTCCTGCTGAATTAAGGGCAGGCGTCACTCTTCCTGTTTCCAGAAAGTGAATCGGGCGACCCTGATTCCTCGTGCTCAGGTTAGTGGCTGCCTGCTGTGCTAATTCTGCCCTCGCTGGGAACTGTAATGAATTTTAACAGGCTGTCTGCCCTAGAGAAGACAGATCCATTTATGTTTTAGTAGCTGCTTCAACCAGGCTGGATACAGTATAGCTTGCACAGAAACATGTGGGTCATGCTGCACCCACAGATCTCTGCTAGACTGCCCTTGGTTCAACCTTTAACTTTCTTATTGTACAGCAAGGAGCTAAATATGGTCAACTGGGACTAATCAAACCCCAAATACTACGTTTTTGCATTTTTTTCACCTTTCCTTTTGAGGATTAAACACTGTCGACAAATCCTAGTTCTGAACTGTATATCTACAACGTGTAGATCAAAACGATGTATCAGCAAAGTACAGAGCTTTTCAAACGCTGCTGCTATAGATCTGTTAAGTGTGGACACTCCTTCAGGATTACTCTTAATAAATCCGGCACGTTTTGGTGGTTGGAGCATTGCCATGACAGTACTATAGGTTGTGAGTGCTATGCCAGGATAAAACTGTTGTTTTCTGAAGACAACTAGTTCACTTTTTGTGTGCTTTCTTTTCACATGCAGTACAGTGCATTGAACTGAGAAATCCATTGTTTGTCCCTATTGATTTTGTGACTGAATCCATCTAAATGAAAACTACTGTAGCAGTGTAGTCCTAAGGGAGAAATGTAAAACGTGCCTTGTACAGTGTTCACCTTACAGTACCTCCTCACACACAGTATGTTCAGACAGCTGTGTAATTATGTAACGACTGTGTCCCGCTCCAGTCCGCTCTCACCTCTATATTCTGCTGTTTTCTTACACTCCTGCTTTACTGTGTTCGATGTTGATGGTGCAGAAACAATGGCAGGAAGCGGTGGGGTTGAGTGCTAGGGGAGAACCACTGAAATAATGAAAGGGCTGTTTCAGCAATGACAGGAAGCGGTGGGGTTGAGTGCTAGGGGAGAACCACTGAAATAATGAAAGGGCTGTTTCAGCAATGGCTTGTCTGCCATGTGACACAGTTCTATAACATTCTGGTAAAACTGATGTCAAGATCACTGGCAGGATGTTTCACACAGACTGCTGCTCCGGTAGATTGAGCTCTCTGGGGCATCCAAACCCATGTGGGCCTGACGGCTTTCCCCTCTAGCACAGCCTAGCTGCTGAACTATTCAAATTAATAGGAGAAGCCTGTTGTGCTGTACAGTAAAGGTCTATTTTAATTAATGAAAAAGCAGCAGAACTTAATACCACCACCCTAAAAAAAAAATTAAAAAAAATATTACATTTTAAAAATGATATTTCACTGTATTTTTTTATGTAGCAATGTTTCTGTCTGCCTGGATACACTATAGCATGCACAGAAAAATGTGGGTCACCCACCCATCCAGAGATCTCTACTAGACTGCCCTTCATTCAACCTTTTCCTTTCTGAAATCAGAAGAATGCAATAGTCAAAATTATGATTGCTTTTTATAGAATTAAATGATATCTGGGTAGGAAATAAATATCTGGATTACAGAGGACATGAACCCAGGCTTTCAGGTATGCGTGCACAAATGCACTTTATTTGAATTCCAGAATGTTCTCCAAAGTGCATTGTTTTATGTATTCTTTATCATGGAAGTTCCAAGTGTACAACATACAGTAGGCACACTGCAGATTACAGTGCTTGAACATCCAGCCTCTATAGTTAACGGATGACCTTCTGACCTGCACGTGACTCCAGTGGGGATCAGGACAGAGATTGCACGGGGCTGACCCGCGGGACAGAGATAGAGTAGATGTTATCATGCAAGCACTGGCTGACAGACCTGGTGTTGCTAATATTACTTAAGATGACCGAGTTTTGGATGTGGTGATGCTTTAAGGAAAGCGAGCAGGACCTGTCTCGTCTGTCTGTTTGTCTCTCGCTCTCTCTCTCTTTCTCTCTCTCTCTCTCTCGTTGTTTACAGCATCATTTCTTTTTTTTCCCCAGGTATTCTACTTTTTTAGTGACTGATCGCTTGCTTGTCAACGGTCCTGCAATGGCAGCAAGCAAGAGTAAGAACCAGAGCTCCCTGGCCCTGCACAAGGTGATCATGGTGGGCAGTGGTGGTGTGGGCAAGTCCGCCCTCACACTGCAGTTCATGTACGACGAGGTGAGTCCGTGCTTTGCCACCCCTAGGAGATCATGCAGCTTGTGTTTTAAACTGTGTTTAACTGGGTTCTGTATTGCAGTTTGTAGAAGACTACGAGCCCACAAAGGCAGACAGCTACAGGAAGAAGGTGGTGCTGGACGGAGAGGAGGTGCAGATAGACATCCTGGACACTGCTGGACAGGAGGACTATGCAGCTATCCGGGATAACTACTTCCGCAGCGGGGAGGGCTTCCTCCTGGTGTTCTCCATAACGGAGCACGAGTCCTTCTCCTCCACAGCCGAATTCAGGTGAACTGTGAAAAAAAACCTAAAAAAAAAACATGTTGCATTTATAAGACTTGCTGGTCAAGACTCTGGTCACTGGTATGCAAGATTTGAACTGATAAATAGATAAGTAAATGAATGAATTACTGATAGGAAATGTTTTACAAGGCAAAAAACTGCAAACACTTTGAACAGCTTTTGGTACAAGAAATATCTTCTCCAGGTACTAATGTAGTAACACATTTATAAAAAACTTTTTTTTTTTTTTTGTACTTATCTGCATAAACCAACACCTGATTTAAAAAAAGCAAAGCAAGAAGAAGAGCATGTGATTAAGTTAGTGTAAGTCAGCATCAACACAGTTTAGTTTAGCAGTACCAAACAAGTTGACAGCCACCTCTGTGTTTTGGTTTTGTGCAGGGAACAGATTTTGCGGGTGAAGTCAGAGGAGGATAAAATCCCATTGCTTGTGGTTGGGAACAAGTCAGATTTGGAAGAGCGGAGACAGGTGATGGTGGACGAAGCCAGGAGCAAAGCAGAGGAGTGGGGAGTTCAATATGTAGAGACATCCGCCAAGACCAGAGCCAACGTAGACAAGGTAAATCACAAGGAATGATCAATATGTAGAGACACCCACCAAGACAAGATAAATCACAAGGAATGATCAATATGTAGAGACATCCGCCAAGACCAGAGCCAACGTAGACAAGGTAAATCACAGGGAATGATCAATATGTAGAGACACCCACCAAGACCAGAGCCAACGTAGACAAGGTAAATCACAGGGAATGATCAATATGTAGAGACACCCACCAAGACAAGAGCCAACATAGACAAGGTAAATCACAGGGAATGATCAATATGTAGAGACATCCGCCAAGACCAGAGCCAACGTAGACAAGGTAAATCACAGGGAATGATCAATATGTAGAGACACCCACCAAGACAAGAGCCAACGTAGACAAGGTAAATCACAGGGAATGATCAATATGTAGAGACACCCACCAAGACCAGAGCCAACGTAGACAAGGTAAATCACAAGGAATGATCAATATGTAGAGACACCCACCAAGACCAGAGCCAACGTAGACAAGGTAAATCACAGGGAATGATCAATATGTAGAGACACCCACCAAGACCAGAGCCAACGTAGACAAGGTAAATCACAGGGAATGATCAATATGTAGAGACACCCACCAAGACCAGAGCCAACGTAGACAAGGTAAATCACAGGGAATGATCAATATGTAGAGACATCCGCCAAGACCAGAGCCAACATAGACAAGGTAAATCACAGGGAATGATCAATATGTAGAGACACCCACCAAGACCAGAGCCAACGTAGACAAGGTAAATCACAAGGAATGATCAATATGTAGAGACACCCACCAAGACCAGAGCCAACGTAGACAAGGTAAATCACAGGGAATGATCAATATGTAGAGACACCCACCAAGACCAGAGCCAGTGTAGACAAGGTAAATCACAGGGAATGATCAATATGTAGAGACACCCACCAAGACAAGAGCCAACGTAGACAAGGTAAATCACAGGGAATGATCAATATGTAGAGACACCCACCAAGACTAGAGCCAACGTAGACAAGGTAAATTACAGGGAATGATCAATATGTAGAGACATCCGACCAAGACTAGAGCCAACGTAGACAAGGTAAATTACAGGGAATGATCAATATGTAGAGACATCCGCCAAGACCAGAGCCAATGTAGACAAGGTAAATCGTAAGGAATTATACTAAGTCGCCAAAGCGCTCTCAATGTAAATCTCTTCTCAATTCATTAAGATGGTTTTAAACGATTCCCTTGTCTTGCTGTGTGTAGATACCCTGCTAATGCTCTGGCATGGAGGTTCATGTATTCTC
>NW_024472028.1:7590-14000 GCF_017654505.1 Polyodon spathula | reverse complement strand
CTGCGATTTACAATAACTGATTCATATATTATATACAATCATCACTTCATTATAATGAACCGCCCTGGGACCTGGAGAAGTGTTTGTTATATCGGGTTGTTCACTATAATAGGGTTTGGCAATTTGCTGCATCAGAATAATGAAGAAACACCCAAATTGAATTGAACATCTTTATACAGTATACGATAGTTTTATCAAGACAACTTCACATTGATCAACATTTAAGTGTAGATTGCTTCATATTTTTCGTGCTTTTCTCAATGCACGCTGTTTCAGTCTTGTTAAGCCCTCACTCCTGTTGCCATGGTTGCAGTTTGTATGAAGATGGCAATGGTTGCATACGTCACACATGATTGGAACTACAGTAGGTTATCTGTGAATCAGCCTTATCTTTGAATTGGCCTACCAAGGTCTTTGTTTTCACTGATGAGAATAACACATTCACACTGGAGAAAGTTCAGTGTCAGTCACTACAGAGATTGTTCTATCTGGGTAGATTTTGTAAAAGTGATCATTCTAATAGGGCTAATTTCCACTGAAAAAAAAAAAAATGGTTCTTGCTGCTTGGATAGTTATAAAAAGGTGGTTTGTTATGAGAAGGGTTTGTTATAATGAAGTTAGACTGTATATATATATATATATATATATATATATATATATATATATACACACACACTGTGTGACTTGTTATGTAAACATTTGTTCAGGTAAACCAAAAGAGCACCAAGGAACTGCACCACCTGACACAACTAAAAGAATTCAGGCGCTTTACATTCTTCTCCTTATGGGTACAGTAGCTATCACTACTATCTTAATATTTTTTTTGTTTCTAAACTTCTGAAGATTTGTCTTGTTACTTTATTCTCCTTTTATCTATATGTACTGGTATTTCTGCATATATACAAAAAGTACATTTGATAATATAGAGTATTACTTGTAGGTAAGTGTGTGTAATAAGGAAGGGGTTATGGGACATCATAGGTCATGAGACTGTAGGTCGAGTCCCTAACCCAGAACCCCGAGAAGCCCTTAACAGGCTTGACCAAACATACAAATGTTGTGAATACTGTATGTTACTTCTGTCGATTAAGATATCATTGTTGGGTTGTCCAAGGGTTGTCCATGCATTCACTTCCTTGTTGTGGATCACTGTCACTCATGACATACGTGTTAGGAATACTACAAGGGTATCCATGAGTTTGTGTAGGACTGTCACAAATGGCTTGGTGGGTGATGTCAGACCAGGAAGTAGATACAGGCTCAATACTGCATGGTGAGATGCAAATGCACTCCTTCTTTACTGAACAAACAAAACACTAAATACAAAACAAAAGGCACTTTGGCCAAAACAAATATTAAAAAGAGACAAACAAAACAAGTACCATGCTGGTGCACACCCTGCAACTGTCTTTTAGATATTTCTCTTTCTCTCCATCTTCTTTCTCCTCTAGTCCAACCAACCCTTTCTCCAACTAAGAGGTTGCTACCTCTGTGCCTGACCATGGTTGCTTGTCAATCATTCACTCTAGCTCAGGAACATTCAATATACGCATTTCTTTAGCAGGGGAGGCAATGAATCCTTCCATGCCAACCCAAAACAACAGCACAAATAAAATACAATAATAATAATAATAATAATAATAATAATAATAATAATAATAAAAATTAACATAGGGGCGGGTGTACCCTGTCACAAGGACTCATGACAATATGTAACTTTGTTATAAGCTGGCAGAAAATGAAAGGCAACATTTTTTGTTATTTCATTTGTATATGTTCTAATTTGCTGATTGTTACAATATTGAGAAGCATGTGTGTTTTTGTGTTGCTCATGCATGTTGGTGTTCGTGTTGGATGTGTGGAATCCTCTTTTCTGGATGGGGTCTGTATCCTTAGTGCTGGCATTTAAATATATCTACAAAAAAGTGTTGGACTTTATTAATGGTTTGCTTACATTGCATCTCTTTGTCTTTGTCAGTTTGCTAATTATCACAGCGCAGTTTAAAATATTATTAACTACATGATTATACCATCTATTCAACTCGATGAGGTACCAGGACAGCTTATCTCGCCGCAGGCTGTGAGTGTTGATTAGGATACTATTGAGTGGTGGCTTGTTATTCCGTTTAAGTTGTTAAATACTTTTAAGTTTCTATTTCCGTTTCTAAAGTAGCTATTCAACGAAAAAGGTTATTTTTCCATTTTGGGCTATTTTCATTTCAGTTCTGAAAATATAACTAATTTTACTTTTGCATTACATGTTTACGTGACTATGAATAGTCACCGTAGTACAGTATACCCTCTCTATAATGAACCTGTTGGGGTCCAAGCCTTTTGTATGTTATATCGAGGGGTTTATTATAGCAAAAGGACAATCAAAATGAATGATAAACTATAAAAACCTTGCTTAGATGTATATCCATGAAGTGCCTGCCTTCCTGCATATTCATCATTTCCTATGATGTGAGAATTCTGAATCATCCTGTTTAACGCAATGAGTCTATTACAATTCAAGGTCATGTTCATTATATTTGCGCACTATTCACTGCTGAAACATTTCTAAAGAATCACAAAGCTGTGCAATTATGCATGACTTTACAAGTTCTCTACAGTAAATACTAATGTTTTATAATTTCCTCATAGAAATATCTGCTCTGCACTGTAAATAACCTTAAATGTTCAGTTATTTATCTTTACAGTGCCTTGTTCTTATCAAGTGCCAATGCCAAGAATACAGTAACCTCCAAAATTATTGGCACCCTTGATAAAGATGAGCAAAAAAGGCTTTTATACCAACACAATTGCTCAGAGAGACATTTATTTTTAACAAGTATTTTTTTTTTTTTTTCAAAAGGATAGGTGTCAAAATTATTGGCACCCCTAAAGATTCTAATAAATAAAATCAAACAAAATTAAATCTGCATTAATATTCTACTTTTTTAAGTACATCTCAGTCTTAAGGAACTGTATTGTGGCTTTCCATGGCTTCCTGTTTCACTAGGGTATAAAAATGAGGTAACACGCATGTAAAATACATTTGTCATTCATCACCATGGGGAAAGGCAAAGAACTCACAAATGAAAAGAGACAAATGGTTGTTGGCCTTCATAAATCAGGCAATGAGTACAAAAAATAGCTAAAAATCTATACCCCTTACCACTATCAGGGCAATAATCAAGAAGTTAAAAACCAGTGGAACAGTGGTAAATCTGCCTGATAGAGGATGTAAGTGCATCTTGCCCCCACGCACAGTGAGGAAGATGGTTTGGGAGGAAAAGAAGAATCCAGGGGCCACAGTTGGAGAATTACAGAATTTTGTTGCATCTTGGGGTCACCAAGTCTCCAAATCTACAATTAGACACCACCTCCATGCCAATAGCCTATTTGGAAGGGTTGCCTGAAAAAAACCTTTATTGAGAGCAACCAACAAATGTAATCGCCTGGAGTTTGCTAAACAGCATTGGCACTTGGATTGGAACCGGGTGCTATGCTCAGATGAGACTAAAACAGAGCTCTTTGGCCACGCACACCAGTGGTGAGTTTGGTGTCGAAAAAATGATGCGTATGCAATATGGTGGTGGATCTTTGCTTCCACTGGTCCTGGGGCCCTTGTTTTGGTCAGAGGCATTATCAACTCTATCAAGTACCAGGACATTTTAGCCAAAAACCTGGTTTGCCTCTGCCAGGAGGCTGAAACTTGGCCGCAAGTGAATCTTTCAACAAAATCCACAGAAATGGTTAACTGACCACAAAATCAACATTTTGCAATGGTCATCTCAGTCTCTGGACTTGAATCCCATTGAAAACCTGTGGTTTGAATTGAAGAGGGCAGTCCATAAGCGCAGACCGAAGGATATCAAGGATCTGGAAAGATTCTGTATGGAGGAATGGTCTAAGATCCCTTCCAGTGTGTTCTCCAATCTCATAATAAATTATAGGAAAAGGCTCAGTGCCATTATCCTTGCAAGGGGAGGGTGCACAAAGTACTGAAAACAAGGGTGCCAATAATTGTGACACTTAATTTTTTTGGAAATAAATTTATAATTTGAGAAATGTGTAATTTTGGTTGATTCCCTTGAATCATTAATAAAGTACAATATATTCCACATGTTGGAAAATTGCAATATAGCTCATTACCTATGTTGTTTATTTTATACAGCCTTTTCTGCTCATCTTTATCAAGGGTGCCAATAATTGTGGAGGTGCTTGTATGTCAGTAAAATATATTGTCAAAAGTAAAGGTAAAACTATTTTTACCTCTTTACTGTAATCATACATTAAAAAGCTCTCTTAAAAACAATTTACTTGAAGCAAAAGCTGAAATGACACTCAGCTAAAATAAAAGAAGGAAATACAACTTATAAAAATACAACTTTTTAGTCTACGCATATTTTACTATCACTCTCACTTTGATTGGATGAGAAAAGCAGTGAACCTGTTTTTGTATACTGTATTAGGATTTACAATCTATCTATTTTCTGTCAAAATGTAAGGATATATTAATTTAAGAAATTTAATGCTACAAGCATTTTTTACTACAGTACAGGGTTATTTTATAATTTATATATGAAAATAATTGACAGAAAATAAAGAGCGAACAGAAGCTGCCTTTTTGTACCTGCCAGCTGAATTTAAATTATTTTGAGCAAAATCCTGTTATGTGTTTGAGATACCATTGATGATAATAAAATGAAACAGATGACAGTGTGAATAAAAACGTGACAGTGCCAAAGGAAAAGTGCTGCCCGTAGATTAAACATGTGCCTTAAAGCATGGCTTCTGCATCAGTCATCATTTTTATTAAGAATTTTTAGTACTTTCACTGCTGCAAATGCTTGCTAGACTGAAAGAAATATGAAACATTCTTCCTTGGCATTTTTTGCCCTGGAGATTTGCTGGACTGTCACTCAAATAAATTCCGAGCTACTAATGTGAACCTGCTATATAAGGCAATGTTTCTTCTGCTAGACAGTGACAATAATTGGGCGAGACAGTTGGATGAGAGCCGTTATTTTAAACCCACAAAATGGTATTGGTCATTGAAATTTCTGATTTCCTAATATAAATTGCACTTCCATTGAAAATTTCAGTATCTTTTGTGATGATCCCAGTCATAGACTTCTGTGATTTTGTAACTTGCTGTTTGACGTTGTAGTGTGGTCAACAATTCGCCTCTTAATATGGATATAATGCATTCAGTAGCCCAAACTAACCACTGGCTAAATTTGAGATTTTGGATAAAACCCTTTGAGAAGGGTGGATAAACTATATGAAACAAGTTGTTGTTTTTTTGTTTTTTTTAAACTGTTTCAGAATCCCTGCAGCTGTGATAATATGATATTGTTTTCCAAAGAAATTCCTCTTATCTTGCTCTCCAACTCCTGAGATAGGGAGTGGATTTGTCCATTTACCTGCAATACAGTGCTTACCCAGTCCAGAACATCTGTGTTATCTCCCAAGAGTGCCAGCTGTGGCAATATTGAAAGCAAGAGCAAGCTGTACTTTGGACAAAATACACTATCAACCACATTGCACATAATAATGAAATGAATATGAAAATATAAAAATAATCCTTGCATCCAAGTTTTTTGAGAGTTTCTTTTAAAAATGAGTTTTCTCTGTAATGAAGAGGTTTGATTTGTTTTTGACTGCAGATGTGTAAGCCTAAATCCTTAATACATACGCTACAAGAATAATATTACTTCATTATTACTTGAAGTGGTGGGAATACATGTTTCTGCTTTAAGCCTAGCATGAAAACTCATATGTGCTAGCAGTATCATATAACAAAGATGAAAAACCCTTATTAGTGAGATAATTTAAGGAATAAAACAGCTTAGCTTTTTCACTGTGCCAGTCAACATTCATTTTAAGATTCAGTGTAATTTACAGTAGCCACCCAAAACAATTCTACATGCAGCCTTTTTATACACAACACATTTTCTTATTCAAATGAAATTTGAAATAAGAAACTTTATAAGACAGGCATTATTAGTAGTGCTAACTGATCCCAGAGCTAAAAAGCAATGATTAGAAAAATCTAGGTAATAGACTTGTTTTACACAGAGAATGGTGGAATGTATGGAGTGGGTTACCGAACCATTTTTTGTACCTTTTGAAATCCCTTATGATGAAGTGTCAGGATCAGTCAGCTACTACTCATTGATGAGTACTCTCCTCTTGTTTGCAACATTTCTTATTTTGTTATGCTTACAGATTCACAGTGTGCAGTATGACTGATGAGCCATACCTTTGAATTGAGTCATGTTTTAAGGGCCACTATTTTAGCTTATTAACTATTGACACACATTGTTCATTTTGAGCTGACGGTTACACATCAAGATCTTTATAAGCTAATGTAATGGGCAGTGTTGTGTGATGCAGTGCCAATGCAGATTCTGTCCCCTGTC
>NW_024472028.1:0-7090 GCF_017654505.1 Polyodon spathula | reverse complement strand
ATATGCAGGTAAATGGCATTTACCCACTTTTAATTTGGACAATATAGTGTTTACTCATTTCTACTGTCCTGTGATGTGCAAATTTAAATACAAGATATTTTAACAGTGAGCATCTATGTTGTATAACCAAGAGCTCTCAGTTAGAACTGTGGCCTGAGAGGGGTGGGGGGGGAGGTGGGGGTCACTGGACTGTGTGTTTCTGTGAGACCCAGACTCTCTTCTGTGTGTGGGTGTGTGTGTGTGTGTGTGTGGTGTGTGTGTGTGTGTGTGTGTGTGTGTGTGTGTCTGTGATTGGTTGTTTTATGTTTACTGGTAATGTTTTGTTGTTAGGCGCACTGGACCTGCAGGGCATTGCTAATAGCCTTCATCCTAGCACGTGAAAGGACACTCACAAAAAGGGTAAAGGACTGCATGGGTGGCTCTGGTTTGCCAATAACAATATATCTGTTCAGTGGTTGTTTACCCACTGTTTTATATACAACTACACCACTGCTTGGGCCTCTTCTCTTCAACATCTACATGCTTCCCATGCGTCACGTCATCCACCAACATAGCTTGATGTTTCATTCCTATGCAGATGACACCTGGCTCTACCTAAAACTAGACCCTGGATGTCCCTCTGCTATGGTCCGGCTCTCAGCTTGTATCCAAGACATTGAGGCCTGGATGTCTGACACCTTTCTTCAGCTCAACACTAACAACACTAGCTCAACACTGAACTTCTAGTAGGATCAAAAACTCAACTCAATAATCTCAATATTGCTGCCTTGAACCTCGCATACAAATTCCTGAACAATATTCTGTAATAAATATGGCAAACTCTCCCCTTTGATTTTTATTACATGAGAGTAGCTATAATTTACTTTATATTAATACTGGACTTGGCTTTAACCAAGATAAAATGAGATAGTAGTGGTGAGGACCAACCAAAACATGGCTTTGCTGTAATATGTGAGCCTTCAGTGCTTTTCTTCCACTAGGTAACATGGGTTTCCTATTGGCCCTGTGTTGATGGTATAATGCTGGTTGCAGGGATCAGCCTATTTGCACATCAGCACACACAAAGACAGTGATGCTGGCTCCAGGGATCAACAACAACGCAGCCTGTCTAGTGCCTCGGCATGGCAACTGTCTGAATTAGACTGGTTGGTGCACTTTGCAGTGGTCATCATGTGGGGACCTCCCATCTTCTGTGTTTCATCGACTATCCAAACAAAAACACCTCAGGAAGGCTTGACCGTGATGCTGGCATCCCAGCAGAGCTCCTTTCCATCCCCGACCCAACCCAGCACAGTTTACTTACCTTAGTTATGCATTCCTTTTCATTAACTTCATCCATCACCTCTCTTTTGAGGTCCCCAATCAACTTCTTTCCTTCTCAACCAGAGCCAGCTGCTACTTCTCTTTGCCTCCTTGGAAAGTGTCTTCACTGTGCGCCGCAACCCCTGTCCACTGAATCCAGTATCTCTGAGAAGCTGGGTCATGGAGTACGCAACAAATCCCTGACAACCCACCTCTACTGGATAAAACCAGACTCTCCACCACTGCTGTTCCACCTCAGCAGCTAATCAGCATACCAGAGTTTCTTCCTCTCATACGCCTCATCCACAGAATCTTCCCATGGCACTGTTAGCTCCAACATGAGAACAAGGCATGCTGAGACTGACCACAGGACAATGTCAGGTTGAAGGGTAGTTCTAGCAATCTCTTGTGGAAAAATAAGATGCTGGCCAACATTTGCCTGCATTCTCCACCCTCTAGCCACCTCCAATTGTTCCAGGTGAATCTTAACCTTTGCTGTTGGTTTCTCTCCTGGACTGAGGAATGTTGTTCTCTGTGTGCCAGCTATTGCTGATATTGGCGGTGAGCTGTTGATTTTATTAAACCATTTTTCCAGTGGTAATGCCAAGCATCGCATTACCTGCTCATGATGCCAAGTGAAGCAACCCTGGCACAGAGCCACCTTACATCCTGTTAGGCTGTGCTTTTCTTATGCAATCAAGTAGAGAACTGTATGGCCTTCAAGAGCTTCTGTATCCAAGGCTTAGCAGATTGTTTCACAATGACACAGTGATAATAGTGAGGACTATTGGTGTCATGGCAGGTGTTTTTGTTTTTTTTCACCTTTATTTCCAGGCTTGAAGCACAATAAATAAAATACAGAATACCTACACTTTACCTAACACTGCCTGCCTGGTAAAACAATAACAGGTTAGATGTAATTCACTACTGTGGATTGAAAACACAGAGCTAGGAAGGGGGGGGTGGGTTACTATTATATTAAAAAATTTCACATTTCGTACGCAGGTGATATTTCCGTAAAGAATAACAAAAGCCTGGAATTCGAGATGCAGAAAATTGTTTGAAAATTCAAACAAAGCTACTATAAAACAATGGTGTGGGAAGGGCAAATTCACAACACTTACATCATGTAGGTAAAGGGCCATCTGTTTTTTCAATCAAGCTAAGCAGTTAAGACCACATCTCCCAATAAAAGACTTCTGCACTCATTATTTTAAAATGGGGGTATATAATCTACCTTATGGGTTATAAATACATACAATTTTCCTATATGTTATATGGTAGAGTTATTAGCTATGTGTGTTATAACTGGAAATTAAGGAAGTCACCAAGAATGAGTTCCAAAGATTTTGTTCTAGTGAAACGAATAGCACTCTTTATATAACTCACATCATTCATTATTAATTAGATAATGGCATGAGTTTTATTGACAGCTGTAAACATATTCAATTTAAAATTATAATTGTATTAGTTTTTGACGTTGTTTCACTATTTCACTACTTCAGTGAGGGTAGATTTTTTAAATTGTATTTAAACATAAAATATGTGATTGATAAAATTAATTTGATTAATCAGTATTTTGTTTACAAGAGGCTACACACATTTAAAAGCATTGTTATATATATATATATATAGTAGATATATATATATATATATATATATATATATATATATATATATACAAAGATTGGTCTGCATGGTCAGAAAGACCGAGGCTAAATGCAATGTTTCACATTATAGTATACTGACTTAGAGATTTAAAACACTGCATAGAATGTCTTATTTTAAACAGATTGAGAATCATCCTATTACAAAACAATAATTTAATGGACAAAACGTGTACAATTATGTTGAGTAGCTCTGTTCTGAATCAAAGTCAGAAGGTAAATGTTGTTTAAAGCAAGGGACTATGAAGTACATTCTTAGACACAAACTTGGGCTTTCTTATGGGATGACCAGATCTATATTCTTTCACCTTCTCTAGGTTCTTGCTACTGATGCTGACAATAGCCTTAACGGGCAGTAACATGTACTCTACGGGAACCAAAACGATACCTTCCTTATAGACACAGCCCGAGGCATTATAGCCACAAATGCCATTCTGGATGCACCTAGTTCTTCAACAAACAAATTCCCTCTCATAAGTGTGTGTGTGTGTGTGTGTGTGTGTGTGTGTGTGTGTGTGTGTGTGTGTGTGTGTGTGCGTGTGTGTGTGTGTGTGTGTGCGCGTGTGCGTGTGTGTGTGTGTGTGCGTGTCACGTGTGCGCGCGTGTGCGTGTGTGTGTGTGCATGTGTGCGTGTGCATGTGTGTGTGTGTGCGTGTGTGTCAGTGTGTGTGTGTGTGTGTGCATGTGTGTGTTTTTGTGCGTGTGTGTGTGTGTGTTTGTGAACAATCAATGCATACTAAGATGCAGTTGCAGTTACAAAGGTGCTTCCACCAAGTATTAACTCAGGGGGGTGGAGACTTATCCAGTTATGATCTTTCAGTTTTGTATTTTTAATGTATACATTTTTTCCCCCATAACAGTGTGGAGTATGGTGCGTAGATACGTGGGAAAAAAATCCTCATTTAAATGAATGAATCTCTGAGGCACTGACACAACAAAATGTGAAACAAGTTTAAGGACTTTCTATAGGCACTGTACTTCTATGGGCTTTATAATGCTCAGCTATGTTAAACACAATTTATATTGCCAAGTACAGCAACTCTGAGCTCATGGTTTCTCAGAAAGAAAATACATGTATTTACTTTGTAACATGTCTGGCTTTGCAGGCTGATTCTTTTGGCTACTGATAAAGGCAGCCCCCAACTGACTGCTACCACCACTGTGAGAATCCAGGTTGTGGATGTCAATGGCAATGCCCCAGCGATCCCATTGATGGAGCCTGCAGAAACTGTACATAGCATTTACTAAGGATTCTGCATCTGGCTTTATTTAATACCACTGAATGCTTGAATTTGATGAAACTTTGCACGGACATTGTTATGTTCCTTGCAGATTTTTGACAAAGCAAAAAGTATATCGCACACATAAAGAGTGCAAAATGACATGGTGGATATGTGGTTCACTTTAACATTACCAATATGGTTTTCCTTTAACAAAAACAGTTCAAGTTACTTAGGGATTGGGTGCCCCCCCTCCCAGTCATTTAAAGCTCAGAGTAGGCTGTCTCATATCAGGCTGCAATACATTTACAAAAGAGTCACAAACTTTACACTTTAAGCAATTACAAACCTGCAATCCAACAATACCAATCTTCACTGTTTAATCACAGATCTTAAGAAAGGAGCAGCACTTATTTTTATTAAATCAAAATTGAAATCCCAGGATTAAACATTCATGTTTGAGATATTTTGTTTCCATTTTTTAAAATATATTAAGTAAAGCTGAATGTGGTTCTTTTTTTTGCTGTTCACCAGACCTTCCAGCTGGCTACATTGTAATCCAGGTATCAGTGAATGAAATGGACCTGAGCCCAGCTCTGTCCTACAGTTTTGCTGACAATGGGAATCCATGAGGTAAAGTTGCCAGTATGTTTTACAGATCAGAGCCTCTGATTCTGTTCATGAAACCGGAGCAGAACTCAACAAAATACCTAGTGCCTGGCTGGTTAATAATATGTTTTACTGCTCTTGCCCAAATTGTTTTTTAAATGTCATTAATTGGCTGTCATGTCGTTAGTGGTGAATACTGTTTCAACTAATTTATCTTACAACTCATTAATTAAAAATGAACTCGGAAGTATAAAATGAAACTGACCAACAGGTATTGCAGATCACCGTGGCTGAAAACCGGCTGAGACGTTATATATATTTCCTTTTCATTCAATACAGGCAATACAGCATATAGGAGATCGGGTGATGCTGCATATACTACCCTGTCTTATGAAACCCTACCTGTCTGGATGGCTGACAGCTGCTGAGGAAGCATTCAACACCATGCTTGGGCAAATACGGGTAGTGGGCTCTTGAAAGGGAGGTGGTGGACACTGATGAAACAGACTTAAGTGCAGCATGAGCTTGTTCCCAATATTGCCACTGCCTGCTGTATCCTGCACAAACTGTTTTCAACAACAAAATGAGGTGTTCAGGAAACAGTGGCTGCCTGTGAGACAGACCGGGGGGAAGGTTCCCTCAGGCTCCAGTTTACAGCTCTTGCTGTCAGAGGTTATCTCCTTTCTTTTAAGTTGTATACTTTAATACTATAACAAGGGCATAACTCACACGAAATAAACAACATGACACAGTAAAAAAACAATAATAAAAAAGCTGCCCATATTATCATTAAGGTGAACTAGACCCTGCTAACAATAAAAATGCCCATCAGCCACTACTTTCTGCTATCTTGGAATCCACAGTAACAACCATGCGAAACTGGCCGTGGATTTTCCTGTGTGTTTCGTCATTTATACAAGTAAATGAGATTTACTCTATCCTTCTCTTTGGCCTTTTTTTCAGCCACAAACCTTTTCATGTGTAAATTGCCCCGCATGGAAACCCCATGTTTGTATTTTGTTTTACTTTTTCATTTATTGTTTGTGATTTTAGTGCTTTTTTTCCTTGGCCTCTCTGTGTTGAATTGTTTGAACCCAGACCTCCAGAATGGGGAAATGTACTGTATGAGAGGCCTGCTTTAACAATTTAAACCAGCTGTATATGTTTACTATAAATACACTGAATTAAAATGAAAATGAAAAAATGTCTTGATGGATAGAATCTTAAAACTATAGGTCATATAACACAATGGTTATATATTTGTTTGTTTGTTTATTTTTTATTTTGGTAATGAAATTAACCAGCAATAACTTGATTTCTGTTTTTTTCTTCATCTTCCTTTCCACGCCAATCAAATCTTGCAGTATTCTTCACTCCAGCCATGTTGTCTCTCCTCTATCCCTAGCTCGGAACTCTCAACAATCTAGAACTGCGGTTGCACTCAAAATGGAGCGAGGTAACCAGTGGTGTACCACAGGGATCAGTATTAGGTCCTCTGCTATTCCTAATCTACATTAATGACTTAGATTCTGGTATAGTAAACAAACTTGTTAAATTTACAGATGACACAAAAATAGGAGGAGTGGCAAACACTGTTGCAGCAGCAAAGGTAATTCAAAATGATCTAGACAAGATTCAGAACTGGGCATACACATGGCAAATGACATTTAATAGAGAAAAGTGTAAGGCACTGCACACAGGCAATACAAATGTGTATTATAAATATCATATGGGAGATATTGAAATTGAAGAAGGAATCTATGAAAAAGACCTAGGACACCCAATGTGGGGAAGCTATAAAAAAGGCCAGCAAGGTGCTTGGATATATTATGAAAAATGTTGAATTTAAATCAAGGGAAGTAATGTTACAATTGTAGAATGCATTAGTAAGACCTCATCTAGAATATTTTGTTCAGTTCTGGTCACCTTGCTACAAAAAGGGTATTGCTGCTCTAGAAAGAGTACAAAGAAGAGCAACCAGAATTATTCTGGGTTTAAAAGGCATGTCATATGCAGATAGGCTAAAAGAATTGAATCTATTCAGTCTTGAACAAAGAAGACTACGCGGCGACCTCATTCAAGCATTCAAAATTTTAAAAGGTATTGACAATGTCGACCCAAGGGACTTTTTCGACCTGAAAAAAGAAATAAGGACCAAGGGTCACAAATGGAGATTAAACAAAGGGGCATTCAGAACAGAAAATAGGAGGCCCTTTTTTACACAGAGAATTGTGAGTGTCTGGAATCAACTCCCCAATAATGTTGTTGAAGCTGACACCCTGGAATCCTTGA
>NW_024472027.1:0-1000 GCF_017654505.1 Polyodon spathula | reverse complement strand
AATGAGTTACCCTGATGCTTGTTAAGTAATATAGCAAACTAAAACTTTTTAGGAAATTACTGTCACCTTGTCGCATACATATTCTTTTTCGGTAGAATTTGAAGGTTGTAATCCGTGATAAATTCACTGATCAGGGGGCTTTATTTGATAGAGATCTAACATTAAATAAAGCCAGGTGTAAAATAATATTTTCAGGAGCATGTGGTTTAACGAAGTGACAGGGATATGTAATAAATTACTAGAACACACACCCTTGAATCTTCTGAGTGGTATAGCAGTGGGTAATAAACTATAACTTTGATTCTTTTCTGTTTGTTTCATAGCAGCCCTCTGTAAATAACCTCCCCTCCCCAGTTCCTAGTTTAAATAATTTACTAAATGATTTTCAATATTAGCAGCTAATTTAGGTGTAGTCCACCTTTCTTGTAGTACTTAGATTTTCCATAAAAGCAGCCCCATTTATTTATAAACCCCCTTACCAATAACAGGTAATATACTGGACAGCATAATTCTTCTTCCCATTATTTCAGTTTCTTAGTTAGTGCTTTGTAATACTCTTTCAATACCTCAAATTTTTTGTCCCATATGTCATTTGTTCCAGCATGTACAATTACCACAGGCTCTGTTTTATGAACTTTTAATAAGCTGGATATTCTCGACTTAATGTCCCTGACTTTAGCACCAGGGAGGCAAGTAAAAACCCTGTATAGGGGATCTTAACGACAGAAATCACTGTCAACGCATCTTACTACTGAGTCACCCACAAGCAGCACCTCCCTCCTAATTTCACCCGTTACACAGTTCTCTGTGCCCAGTACTTGATATCTGTTTTATAAGTCTGCCTCCTTAGTAATAGTATCTTGATGTCTCAGCCTTCTCTTCCTGTTTTTTCTAACAGTCACCCAATCCCTACTTATTTCAAGTCCGTCAACACAGCCTAGATCTTGCAACAACTCTGAGGTGTTGCCTACAGCAAACACATTCACAAGGTAGAGATCAG
>NW_024472026.1:0-2635 GCF_017654505.1 Polyodon spathula | reverse complement strand
CGATCACAATAAAAATGAACTCACCGATCACAATAAAAATGAACTCACCGATCACAATAAAAATGAACTCACCGATCACAATAAAAATGAACTCACCGATCACAATAAAATGAACTCACCGATCACAATAAAATGAACTCACCGATCACAATAAAATGAACTCACCGATCACAATAAAATGAACTCACCAATCACAATAAAAATGAACTCACCAATCACAATAAAATGAACTCACCAATCACAATAAAAATGAACTCACCAATACAATAAAAATGAACTCACCAATCACAATAAAATGAACTCACCAATCACAATAAAAATGAACTCAACAATACAATAAAAATGAACTCACCAATCACAATAAAATGAACTCACCAATCACAATTAAGCCTCAATGGAAGCTTCAGTAAATCACACGTTAAGAGTGACCTTCGTCTGTTCTGGACTCTAACTCGCTTCTTCTTATTAAAAGAGATCTGTCAGCTCTGTATGTAAAGACTGGATTTTTTAGGACAGTTTGTTGTTCTCTGAAACATTACTACACTTATATTATGTTAAAAACATACCTACTCAGCAGTCTTTTACAAACGACATTTCCTGGTGCAAATTCCACATACCAGATAGATCTATGAAAATGCATCAACGCTACATTTGTGTTGGATGTGTTGCAGTCTGTTCAGGTACGTTCCTCACAGTCCTATTGGCTAATGCAGTGTCACTAAAACCAGTTTGTGCTAACTTAATTGAGAGCAATGTTTCCCTGCCAGTAAATGTACATATAGATCCTAAATGCACTCAGTGTTTACAAGAATTCTGATTCTCACATTTTCCAGTGAAACCCGAGACGTGAGACCCAATCAGTTTCCACCCCACTCCCTTATGCATGGCCGACTCATACACCTCTGTCTTTCACCTCCGCAGAGACTCACTCATTTGGCAATTGTGATTATTTATTTCAATGTCAAATATTTTGATGCCCTAGAGTGTCACTTATATGTAACAAATTCAATCTAAAAACATACCTACAATTATTTTACTTATAAAATATAAGATAAAGTATCTAGCTGTCATAAACATAAAAAAAAATCTGATTTGGATTTAAATGACTTGTATCTCTCTCTCTCTCTCTCTCTCTCTCTCTATCTCTCTCTATATATATATATATATATATATATATATATATATATATATATATATATATATATATATATATATATTCGTAATATATATATATTCCGCTATCTAGTGGATAACATTCAAAATACATATAGCTAGTGATTATTAGCAACATAAGCCCTTGTAATTCAAACCCAAAGCACTGAATCATTCAAACATACATTGGCAGAGGTACATAACTGATAAAATAGAACAACAAAAAGAAAGACCACTCTATTGGCACGACTACCCGAGAGCCATTTAGAATTCAGAATTTTTATAGAAGTCTGTCAATGGGGGGGGTCGGGGGGGGGGCGACTGATTCATGAACAGTGTTTTTTTTTTTCTTCAGGAGGCCTTCAGCTGTGCAGATGGCTGGCCTGCATAATCCATCCTGCTTGTGTCCCCTCTCGCCTCCTCCACTCTCCTTGTTTTATTATTCTTTAAGGACCCTAGAGAAGGAGACAGTTGCGGAGCAACGTGTGCCCCACTGGGCATATGTAAGGACTCATCCCCAGCATGTTAACAAAGCTGCTCAAATGCCAACTTGCTGCCAAAGACCTGTATTAGAATTCTAATGCAACTTTAACTGATACCACCATTAATGAAACTATAATGCAGATATGGAGTTAGATGTTGATGCTGTACTTAGGATTTATGTGTTTTTTTTTTTTTTTAATCAAAAGGTAAAAGACCAATCTTCTATTCAGCTATTAGAGGGATAAAATTCCCTTGTAGTAAACGGCCTCATATATATATATATATATATATATATATATATATATATATATATATATATATATATATATATATATATATCTCATATCTCACAGAAAAATAACATAACTTTTCATGTAAATTCATTTTCCAAAAAATAGTAGAAAGTTGGCCTCAACATTTGGGAAATGCATAATAAATATGTGTATTTGTATTTTAAAATAAAAGTATGGTCTTATATAAAATTTCGTGGCTCAAGAGTCTACAAAAAAACCCTATTCTGGATAAATAAAAGAATGTCTATGAACCCTCAGTATCTGCAGGTCTGGTCATTCAGCTGTCTGACAGAAATATGTAGCTTTCCCATGGGACAGGATATTATGTGTCAGGAACATCTTTTCTCAGGGTAACTTTATTATAACTTGATTATTTAACCTTGACTTCCCTACCCTTAACAGCAAAGAGTCACAAACAAATCACATTACCTCGGACAGATGTCCCGATTGTTCCACTAATGAAAGCTCAAGTGAGGAGCAAGAACAGGCAGGCAAACAGGAAAAGGGTTGTTTGTAGCGTCTAAGGTCTGTCTGCAAACATAGCTCAATACAATCAACTGTTAAAACAGGTAAAAACAAATCATTTGCCACATATTTTTGTTATTAGGGTTTTCGTTTTCAACTGCAAACTCAAAGATCTGCATGTCATGAATAATGATCAGCTCACTACAACAAGTTGTATGGAAACGGTATTTTGAGTTTACAGC
>NW_024472025.1:1254-14365 GCF_017654505.1 Polyodon spathula | reverse complement strand
ACTTAAAATGTATATTTTGACTCTTACTGCTTGTGATCACTCCAAGAAAACAAACTTACGTTCTGGAATGCAAATAATAGAGTTTGTAAAATTAATACTACATAGGAAAGTTTGGGACAGATTGTTTATTGCCTGTGTCCGGATGACCAATGTATAATTTACAGCAGTCTCTTAAGTGGATCCGAATATGCATGTATTGGGGCTGAAGCCTTCAGTTGAGCACAATAAAGGGAAGCTTAAACTTCAAACGTGTTGACACAACGTGTAATAATAATCAAACTAACAATATGTTTTAAATAATAATACAACAAATACAAATACAAAATATAGCTGCTCGCAGCAATAACCGGGGGCCAAGTGCCAGACCATGTGACCTATGACTGTATTTCCCTTGTGGCATAACACCCTATTGGCCTCTACTAATCTCTGTACTTTGAAGACTGTACTGTATTCTACCATAAGTTAATAGTACAGTATATGCTGAAATTTGATGTGCTCATGGCCTGCATGTTTTTTGACGCAGCAACTTTACTTTTAACAAACTTCATAGGACAAAGGTCAATGCTATGGTAATTTTTGGATAGAGCCATATCGTTTCCTATATGTGTTCCATAGCAACCATGACGCTCTCTGCACTCTTTAAGAATTATAAGCCAGTTTTGCATTTGACCTCAAGGACCTTTTTGGATAAATATATGGGTTACTGTCTTTGTTCTATTTTAAACATGACCCTATCTGTACTCTGTGAGATGTTATAAGCTAGTTTTACATTTTACCTTAAGGAGAGGTCAAAGGTCACAAGCAAGCTCATTTT
Organism: Polyodon spathula; assembly: GCF_017654505.1. NCBI lineage: Eukaryota > Metazoa > Chordata > Actinopteri > Acipenseriformes > Polyodontidae > Polyodon > Polyodon spathula. The sequence goes on along the minus strand of NW_024472025.1, from coordinate 13,551 downwards.
TGAATAGAACATATATGTGTTCCTATTTACGTTCCATAGTAACCATGACTCTATCTGCACTCTGTAAGGAGTTATAAGCTAGTTTAACTTTTGACCTTAAGGAGAGGTGAAAGGTCTAGATCAAGGTAATATTTTAATAGGGCACACATTAATTACCATAGGCCTCCATTACTGTGTGAAAATTCTACAACATTCTACCTTAGATAAATTCTGTAATATATCCAACTAGCATGTTTTTTTATGTGACTTTCCTTGAACAATCTTGATAGACAACCTTGCCAAGGCTATATATGCAAAGTTTTGCTTCAATTGGCAAAATGGTTTCACAGAAGAAGACATTTTAATAATTTTGACAAATCCAATAATGCAGCTGAACCATGTGACCAATCGATTTTTCTTGAACAAATCTAAATATCGGGCATAAGGGTAGTCTGTGCTTCAAGTTTCACATCTCTAGCATAAACGGTTTCGAGGAAGAAGATTTTTTTTAAATTGGCCAAAATTCTTGAAAAATCAAACATGGCTACCAAACCATGTGACCAATGACCATCATTTTTGGGCTGGCACAACTCTACCATTGTGTAATGGTGTTGATTTTACAGATATTAAAAAATTTGACATAATAATAATAATAATAATAATAATAATAATAATAATAATAATAATAATAATAATAATAATAATAATAATAGGGCTTCAGCAACTTCTTGCTTGGCACCCTAAGTAATAGATTCACTCACAGGGGTGGGGTGTAGCCCGTCACAGGATCAAATGTCATGCTGCTGGGGGATTAGGAGCAATTCTAACCTTTTGGCAAGGGCACTGGAATTCTCATTACAATGAACTTGGGTGTGGTGCTCAACAAATCTGTTCTGCAAGGAGCAAGAAGACAAAAACAAACTGAACCTGATGGTTTGCACCTTCGCTCAGTTTATCATGGGGCACAACCTTCAGGACAATGTCCTGATTAACAGATTAAATATCTGCCTTACAGATGTATTTAATTCTAGGTCAGTGAAAACACACACAAAAAAATGCTATTCCATCAAACTGATAAGTTATTTGAAACCAGTTTTAAACTGCTATAAGGCTTGCATTTTTTTAATTAGAACATGATGGATTTTAAAATAGTTTTTCCTACTGTATTTAGGACATGCAGGGACAGATTTATCAAGATCTTTATACCAGTGCATTGTCACAGGATCAGAGTCCAAAAGTCAATAGCATCCCCTATACCCCAATAGCATTGACAGTAATTTGGAGCAGATGCCTGAGAATCAAAGCCTGATTCCTTTTTATTCACACTATTCTTTCTTTCAGTTTGATAGTGACTTTGAATAAGTGACACTTATTTGACAATTAAATACTTTATTAGTTTTTATATTACGTTTGTGTTTCAGAAAATGAATGCAAGCATGTAATTTCTCTTGATAAGTGACCCGACAGGTCCATAGCCAGGCAAAGCCAGGTGGAGATCACAATACAGGTAGGAACAGTCTGCCCATTGATCTTTAATCCTCCTGGTCGTTTACAGGGTTAAGTGATCTTTAAAAAGCAGGGGGCGAAATTCAAATTGGACATTTCAACTTGGGCAGAAAAGAGGGGATTAAATAATTGATACGAAAATGTATGAAACAAACTTAATCCTAACTGTTGGCCCATGTATAAGTAGCTGTGTCACGTAACCCAAGAAGTGTATTGAGAGTCTTTATTTATGCAAGGGAGTGAAGAAAAACAGGAAAGGCATAATAAGTGATTCAAGCATTGCACCAATTGTAAATATTTGAGGTGATAATAACTAAAAATAAAATATGATTTCTGAACACAGACACGAACAAGTTTGTGCTATCTAGTATGACTGAGGGGTTAATCATGCTTTTACAAGGATATTGAAGAAAGGAACTAAAGGTCTTTAAATGAGGGGATGGGAACCTTGTGTGAAAATTGCATCCAGGTTTAATAAAAAAAAAAAAAATGCATATGTCAGAACAGAGAGGTTGTTCCATGTTAACTCATGTGTCTGGCACAACCTGAAACAGAAAAAGCAACTTGAGTTATTGAATTCTATATTTTTTTTTTTTACATTCCATAAAGGCTTTATAGCATTCTTCATGTTGATGTTTAATGTGCAATGCAGATGTTTTACAAGTAAAATACAAATATTCATTCGTTTTAATATCCACATTTTTTTTTATCTTGATGAGCCCATCTTTCAGAATTCTTAGTAAGATGGCACTTAAATGATGTAAGGTACTTACTACTGTGTTTCCCCTAATTGAAATGAAAGGAAACATGTAGCAGCAAGGGATTCCCTAGCACAAGTCATAATTCAGAGAAAAAAGCCCTTGATGGAGTACATTGAATCAGGTCTCAGGTAACAAAAGAGTCCCTGTTTAACTGGAGGAATACAATCTACTGCCACTGCTGAAAGAACATTTTCCAGCCTGATTATATTGTGATGAGACCATAGACTGAAGGGAAAGCAGTCTGTCACTGTATTATATTCTCTCCACTCCCTGCTTACCTTGAAGGGAAGTAATGTAAACAGTCCCAAAAAGGGTTAAAAGATGCAAGATATTGGGCTAAAAAAAAAAAGATAAATGGGGCTTTATTTATTTTTAAATGCAATTTATTGAGGTTCAATCAGGTCACCCATGTTATTAACAAGTTTCAGAGTTGAAAAACAAAGCAAGCCATTTTCTGTGTAAAGGATGCTCTTCCTTTATAAAATTGAATGGACTCTTATGAAGACCCAGAATCGATATTTCTCAGAAAGCATATTTTATTGGGACCAGGTTGTTTTCTGAGTAAATTATGGACTTTCAGATCCTTGACTATTTTTAATCTTATATTAAAAAAAAACTAGGTACAAATTGATTTATCTTCATATCTTCTTTTGACAATCAAAATGATCTGAAACATGCAAAATGAGCAAATTATGAATTCATTATACAAAATGATTTCTACATTTTAGCTTATTAAAATGGGATTTTTGTTAAATGAACGCTTCACACAAAATAACCCATTTGATTCCAATGACAAAAAACTCACAGATTGAAAAAAAGCAAATCATTTCATAAGAACATAAGAACATAAGAAAGTTTACAAACGAGAGGAGGCCATTCGGCCCATCTTGCTCGTTTGGTTGTTAGTAGCTTATTGATCCCAAAATCTCATCAAGCAGCTTCTTGAAGGATCCCAGGGGTGTCAGCTTCAACAACATTACTGGGGAGTTGATTCCAGACCCTCACAATTCTCTGTGTAAAAAGTGTCTCCTATTTTCTGTTCTGAATGCCCCTTTTTCTAAACTCCATTTGTGACCCCTGGTCCTTGTTTCTTTTTTCAGGCTGAAAAAGTCCCTTGGGTCGACACTGTCAATACCTTTTAGAATTTTGAATGCTTGAATTAGGTCGCCACGTAGTCTTCTTTGTTCAAGACTGAACAGATTCAATTCTTTTAGCCTGTCTGCATATGACATGCCTTTTAAGCCCGGAATAATTCTGGTCGCTCTTCTTTGCACTCTTTCTAGAGCAGCAATATCTTTTTTATAGCGAGGTGACCAGAACTGCACACAATATTCAAGATGAGGTCTTACAAGTGCATTGTACAGTTTTAACATTACTTCCCTTGATTTAAATTCAACACTTTTCACAATGTATCCGAGCATCTTGTTAGCCTTTTTTATAGCTTCCCCACATTGCCTAGATGAAGACATTTCTGAGTCAACAAAAACTCCTAGGTCTTTTTCATAGATTCCTTCTCCAATTTCAATATCTCCCATATGATATTTATAATGTACATTTTTATTTCCTGCGTGCAGTACCTTACACTTTTCTCTATTAAATGTCATTTGCCATGTGTCTGCCCAGTTCTGAATCTTGTCTAGATCATTTTGAATGACCTTTGCTGCTGCAACAGTGTTTGCCACTCCTCCTACTTTTGTGTCGTCTGCAAATTTAACAAGTTTGCTTACTATACCAGAATCTAAATCATTAATGTAGATTAGGAATAGCAGAGGACCTAATACTGATCCCTGTGGTACACCGCTGGTTACCACACTCCATTCTGAGGTTTTTCCTCTAATCAGTACTTTCTGTTTTCTACATGTTAACCACTCCCTAATCCATGTACATGTGTTTCCTTGAATCCCAACTGCGTTCAGTTTGAGAATTAATCTTTTGTGCGGGACTTTGTCAAAAGCTTTCTGGAAATCTAAATAAACCATGTCATATGCTTTGCAATTATCCATTATCGATGTTGCATCCTCAAAAAAATCAAGCAAGTTAGTTAGGCACGATCTCCCTTTCCTAAAACCATGTTGACTGTCTCCCAGGACTACTGTTACCATATAGGTAATTTTCCATTTTGGATCTTATTATAGTTTCCATAAGTTTGCATATAATAGAAGTCAGGCTTACTGGTCTGTAGTTACCTGGTTCAGTTTTGTTTCCCTTTTTTGTGGATCGGTATTACGTTTGCAATTTTCCAGTCTGTCGGTACCACCCCTGTGTCAAGAGACTGCTGCATGATCTTGGTTAGCGGTTTGTAAATTACTTCTTTCATTTCTTTGAGTACTACTGGGAGGATCTCATCCGGCCCAGGGGATTTGTTTATTTTAAGAGCTCCTAGTCCCTTTAACACTTCTGCCTCAGTTATGCTAAAGTTATTTAAAACTGGATAGGAACTGGATGACATGTGGGGCATGTTGTCAGTATCTTCCTTTGTAAAAACTTGTGAAAAGTAATCATTTAACATATTTGCTATTTTTTTTTCTTCCTCTACGATTTTGCCATTTGTATCTCTTAAACATTTAATCTCCTCTTTGAATGTTCTCTTGCTGTTGTAATATTGGAAAAACATTTTGGAATTGGTTTTAGCTCCCTTAGCAATGTTCATTTCTATTTCTCTCTTGGCCTTTCTAACTTCCTTTTTGACTTGCGTTTGCAGTTCTGTGTACTCTTTCTGTGTACTTTCTTTTTGGTCCTTTTTTAATGCTCTGTAAAGTGCCTTTTTTCGCTGAATATTTTTTTTAATTGATCTATTAAACCATTTTGGCAATTTAGTTTTACATTTAGATTTGTCTACTTTAGGGATATAATTGTTTTGCGCCTCTAGTACTACATTTTTGAAGAACAACCATCCTTCTTCTGTGGGTGTTTTCTCTATTTTACTCCAATCTACTTCTGTTAGTCTCTGTTTCATACCTTCATAGTTTGCTTTTCTAAAATTGTAAACCTTAGCTTTAGTCTTTACTTTTGGGGATTTAAAAAACACTTCAAATGAGACCATGTTGTGGTCTGAGTTTGCCAGTGGTTCTCTGACCTCTGTTTTAGTTATTCTATCTTCGTTATTTGAAAAGACTAAATCAAGGCATGCCTCCCCTCTAGTGGGTGCCTTCACAAATTGTGTTAGGAAGCAGTCATTTGTCATTTCCACCATTTCTATTTCATCCTTCGCGCTACCCACCGGGTTTTCCCATTTTATTTGGGGGAAGTTGAAATCCCCCATTAGTATGGCTTCTCCTTTGCTACACACATTTCTAATGTCATTGTATAACAGATTATTTTGCTCACCGTCTGAATCTGGCGGTCTATAGCATGCTCCTATTATTATGCCTTTTGAATTTTTGTCCGTTATTCTGACCCATATTGATTCGGTTTTATTTTCTTTGTCCAGGTTTAACACCTGGGCTTCAAGACTGTTTCTTATGTATAGCGCTACCCCTCCTCCTCTTCTGTCCTGCCTGTCTTTCCTATACAGTGTATACCCACAAATATTATATTCGTCCCCATCACTCTCAGATAACCACGTTTCTGTAACACCTATCACATCATAGTTACCTGTTAGTGCAGTAGCTTCAAGTTCTAGAATTTTGTTTCTGATACTTCTAGCATTTAGATAAATACATTTAATGGTTGTCTTACCTGAGTTGTTGTTCTTGTTTTGATGCGGTCTCCCTTCTGTTTTTTTGTTGATTTCTCCCCCCTTCCTTTCTAGTTTAAATGCTTCCGAACCTGCTCGAGGATCTTTTCTCCAAGTAGACTAGTTCCCTTGTTATTTAAATGCAGTCCATCCCGTCTATACAGATAGTCCTCGTTGTAGAATGTGGTCCAATGATCAAGATAGGTGAAGCCTTCCCGTGTGCACCACATCTTCAGCCATGCGTTTTGATTAATTATTTCCAGCTGTCCATATGGTCCTTTGCAAGGTGCGGGTAGTATACCAGAAAATACCACAGTTTTGGTTTTCTCTTTTAATTTCCTTCCTAGCTCTCTGAATTTGTTTTGCAGGGATTTTGGTCTGTCTCTTCCAATGTTGTTTGTACCGATGTGGACGACTACTACCGGGTCGTCTCCTGTTCGTTCTAGGAGCCTGTCCACGTTCTCAGTGATGTGCTTGACCGAGGCTCCCGGAAGGCAGCACACTGTTGTAGTAAGGGGGTCCAAACTGCGAACTTGAACTTGCTGTGTTTCTCAATATGGAGTCCCCAACAATCATGACCTCCCTTCTTTTTGCTGTCTGGTCACCACTGTCAATAGGGTCCTGGATGTTGTTCCTTTCATTCTCTTGTTGTTGGTTCTGCTCATCAAAATTCTGAAGTGACTCAAATTTGTTGGTTGTTTTGATTTCTGGTGGTTGTGTTTGACGAAGTTTCTTTTTTTCCCTGCTTCTGCCTACCTGAACCCAGCTGTTCTGACCTTCTATCTCCCTGGTGGCTTTCAGTCTGTTAGGGGTGATGCAGACTTCCATGAATTGTGGGTGTGCCAGTTCCTCAAGATCTTGTTGCTGTCTCACTTCTTCCAGCTCCATTTCTAGCATGCTTACTAGTTTATGCAAATCCTGGATCGCGCGGCACTTTACGCACACTTGGTTTAGCTCCGCTGGGTTTTCTCGGATTTCCCACATCAAGCAGGTGTCACAGATTACTGGCTTGAAGACCATGTTGAGGGTTTTTTTTTTTTTTGAAGTTTAGTTTCTTCTGCAGCCGTCAACCTGCTTTCAAACTGCTTCGAAACTGCTCTGTACTTTTCCACGCTGTACTTCTCCCACTCGCTGTCGCTTCCACTCGCTGTCGCTGGGAAGACTGCCTCGTTTAACTGCGTTGTTCTGCTGTGCTGTCGGCTCCTCCCCTCGCCCGTGTCTCAAAACGGCGCTGAATTTGAATCAGCTGCTCCGAGTTTCAGCTTGTTTGTTATCAGAAAAACACACGCGGCTGCTGCTGTTCCCCAATGTCCTCTGTTTTCTGATTAAAGCAATTCAAGATGCAATTTCTCCTTTCTGCTTCGAAACTGCTCTGTACTTTTCCACGCTGTACTTCTCCCACTTGCTGTCGCTTCCACTCGCTGTCGCTGGGAAGACTGCCTCGTTTAACTGCGTTGTTCTGCTGTGCTGTCGGCTCCTCCCCTCGCCCGTGTCTCAGAACGGCGCTGAATTTGAATCAGCTGCTCCGAGTTTCAGCTTGTTTGTTATCAGAAAAACACACGCGGCTGTGCTGTGTTTCCCCAATGTCCTCTGTTTTCTGATTAAAGCAATTCAAGATGCAATTTCTCCTTTCTGCTTCGAAACTGCTCTGTACTTTTCCACGCTGTACTTCTCCCACTTGCTGTCGCTTCCACTCGCTGTCGCTGGGAAGACTGCCTCGTTTAACTGCGTTGTTCTGCTGTGCTGTCGGCTCCTCCCCTCGCCCGTGTCTCAAAACGGCGCTGAATTTGAATCAGCTGCTCCGAGTTTCAGCTTGTTTGTTATCACAAAAACACACGCGGCTGCTGCTGTGTTTCCCCAATGTCCTCTGTTTTCTGATTAAAGCAATTCAAGATGCAATTTCTCCTTTCTGCTTCGAAACTGCTCTGTACTTTTCCACGTCTGTACTTCTCCCACTCGCTGTCGCTTCCACTCGCTGTCGCTGGGAAGACTGCCTCGTTTAACTGCGTTGTTCTGCTGTGCTGTCGGCTCCTCCCCTCGCCCGTGTCTCAAAACGGCGCTGAATTTGAATCAGCTGCTCCGAGTTTCAGCTTGTTTGTTATCAGAAAAACACACGCGGCTGTGTTTCCCCAATGTCCTCTGTTTTCTGATTAAAACAATTCAAGATGCAATTTCTCCTTACAGCTTCTAAACTGCTCCGTACTTTTCCACACCTGTACTTCTCCAACTCGCTGTCGCTTCCACTCCCTGTCGCTGGGTATCTGCCGGAGCTAGCTCTGCTCACGCATATGTTATCCCAGCTTATCATTAGCACACTCATCTAGGGTGATGAGATTTTACACTTGGCATTGTATTTGAAATGAAGAAGTGGATTTATGTGCAGGAGCTGTCCTGGGACAGTAGAAGTCTGGTTGGGCTGATTATAATTTTGTTTCGTTATATTGTGGTGAGTGATTATTCATCTGATGCATTACTTCCAAAATGATTTCAGACCAGCTTACAGTAAACATATCCCATTTTAAAACATGCTTATCTTTAAATCCTTCCATTGCTAAACAGCCATGACTGTGTGGATATAAAAAAAAAACAACAAAACAATCCCAAGCAAACTAAACAGAGTGTTTAAAAGGGACCAAGAACAATGTACACAGAAAGAGTACTTGGGACTGCAAACACAAGTCACAAAGAAGTTAGAAAGGCCAAGAGCTCCCCTTAGATGTCTTACCAAGGGTTAACGATTTCAATTCCGGTTAAAGTTTTCTTGCATAGAGAAATTCAAAGTTAAGAATATGTCGTTCTCTGGTATAGTTCCTGACTTGCTTTTTACAGATCTAGCTATGTTTACTATTCTCAGGTGTATCTTTCTTTATTGACTTTTATTTTTATTTAGGTCCGATGGTAAACACTAGAATACACCCTGTTCCAGGCTGAATTTACCACGGAAAGGGTCTCTTTTTGGAAAGTTACCAGTTAACTCTGGCTATCTCGACTTACTGCGGTATTTGTTTTTCCGGCGTAGACTATGGGGTACGATAGTGTATCTGGGTACGTTAGTGTATCATAATTTCGTGCCTGTCTACATAAAACAAAGGAGATAGCTGCTTCTGCATCCAGCGCTCAAAGAATATCACAGACATTTGCAGAGCTTATTGAGATGTTATAGTAATAAAATAATGAATTGGATCACATTATTGAGGAGTTTAGTGATAAAACAAATGATCAGGAGAGGATTTAGTAATACGTTTGACAGATATCTAGATATTCGATATCGCTCATATAACTTCTTTGTGGAAAAAAATACAGCGAACAAGGGGTGGGGCTTGTCTGGAGATACAGTACTGAGTGTCCTTTTTGTGATTCAGTGCCTTTTTAAACCTGTTTTACTTATAAAAAATTGAAAAAATAAACTTTAAACAGCGTGCTTGTGTAAATAAACAGGGCTTATGTAAATACATATGTAACACAATTTTTGTTCCTAGGTATTAAGTGTTAAAACAAATTGACCCAACCGCCTCCAAAAGTATAGAAAATGAATAGGATTCCCCACAAACTTCATGCTTTGTGTGTCAATACACAGTGATATTTTGCAAATTTTAACTTTTCCACAGTGTAATTTAACGGTAGAATGCGATGTGTGTCTTTTACGCCTTCACACTAAAAACGAAACCAGAAAAATCAAATTTCATCAAATCTAATCAATTTTCAGATTATTAAATTAATTAGTAATATAAAAATGACTACATAAGATTTACTGCAATGAGTTAGTTTTTCGAGATATAATGAAGCTGTAACGTAGATTATACTGTAAATCACTTTCATGAATCAGCCACCAAATGTAGTCTCCCATCATGTTCTCGTTATACTGTCCTTGGTAGCGGCGTTCAAAGTCCTGTATATCCTGGTGGAAGCGCTCACCTTGCTCCTCCGAGTACGCTCCCATGTTCTCCTTGAATTTATCAAGATGAGCATCAAGGATATGGACTTTGAGGGACATCCTACAGCCCATTGTGCCGTAGTTCTTCACCAGCCGTCTCAACCAGCTCCACATAGTTTTCGGCCTTGTGATTGCCCAGGAAGCCCTGAACCACTGCGACAAAGCTGTTCCAAGCTGCTTTCTCCTTACTAGTGAGCTTCTTGGGGAATTCATTGCACTCCAGGATCTTCTTTATCTGTGGTCCGACGAAAACACCGGCTTTGACCTTTGCCTCAGACAGCTTAGGGGAGAAGTCTTGAAGGTACTTGAAGGCTGCCGACTCCTTATCTAGAGCTCTGAAAAATTGTTTCATAAGGCCCAATTTGATGTGCAGTGGTGGCATCAACACCTTCCGGGGGTCCACCAGTGGCTCCCACTTGACGTTGTTCCTCCCCACAGAGAACTCGGTCCGCTGTGGCCAGTCCCGCCTGTGGCAGTGCGCCTTGGTGTCCCTGCTGTCCCAAAGGCAAAGATAGCAGGGAAACCTGAGTCCTTGGTAGTAAAACCGCCTTGGAGACCCCTCTGGAATGCTACCATTTTGAAGTCTCCTTTGACCTCCCTGCCGTATTCATCATACTTCAAGGCATATAGCAAGTTCTTGATGCTGTTGTAATCATCTTTGAGGTGCACCGAGTGAGCCAGGGGAAGAGATGGGTACTTTTTACCGTTATGGAGCAGTATGGCTTTGATGCTCCTGGATGAGATGCCAATGAAGAGGTGCCACTCATTCTGGTTACAGGCGATTCCGATTGCCTCGAACAGACTGGTCACATTGTGGCAGAAGCAGAGCCTATCTTGACGGGTGAAGAAGCTGGAAAAAGGTTGGTGACGCTTCCTCTGATCTGTGACTTGCACACTTTCATCCAACAAGTTCCAGTGCTTGAGCCTAGACGTCAAAAGCTCAACATTGGACTTGGTGAGACCAAGATCTCTAATCAAGTCGTTGAGGTCTTTTTGGTTGGGGTAGTATGGGTTTCTCTCCTCAGCTACACCTCTGAAATTGACAAGGAGGAGAGCAGAGATCTGAAAGCTGACCTATGCAGGTCTCGCCGACTAGAGAGAGCGCATCATCACCATGTCACTTCAGCGATCCGGGTACAGGAAGTCATGGCAAGGTGGCACAGGGGCGATGGATGAAGGCAGGTCCGGATACGTGATAGCAGGTGCATTCTTGCCAGTCCGACGTTTGGAAGGGTCCATCATGCAGAAGTAGCAGTTGCTTGAGTGGTCAGTGGGTTCCCGCCAAATTCTTGGGATAGCGAACTTCATGGCTCTCTTTTTCCCCTCTGTACCATCCTACAAAAAATACATTTATTTCACCCATGACAAATGTGTAAGAGATTCTCGCAACATTATCCATATATGATATATTTTTTCAATAACATAAAAAATTGTAAAACATTTTAAAATGAAAAACTTCTTAAATTTTAAAAATTTTAGCAAATTTTAAAACATAAAATTCCAAGAAACAATTGTCCATCTCAACTTCCAAAGTTTTTTTGCAGTGATCCGCCATGTGCTGAAAATGAGCATGCCAGGTTTTGTCTGTATCCCGACAGGCATGCGGAATATGCCTTGTAGGCTCTCATCACATCTTCGCAGTGCTTTGATGGAGTAATTTTTTGCTCTTGTCTTGAAATTGGCCACAGACATAGAAAAATGAATTTTGTGTGGCTTGGATTGCTTGCCGCCCCTTGCATTGCAATCTCAGAATAAATGCAGAATGTATCACTTCAGACAAGAGTGGAACAATAAAATGAATGGTGGGTTAAGGCCACTGTATTATCACTATCGTTATATTATTGGACAAGTTTAGAAGTTACGCAAGTTTACGCACAGCACTGAATTATCTGGACTGTTTGGAAACATAGGTCCCATTGCAAATCTCACTGTTCTGGTCAAAAGCAAAGTCTTTGGGCGAATAATAGCCATTTTCATATCCTCTTGGGCATAGCAATTAGGAAAAAAACACTACTACAGGAACCCAAAAAAAAAAAAAAAACATAATCCAATTGTACCAGCTGAATAAATGGACGTAGGCCGAATAATGGACCGAACGGGCGTAAGGTACAATATAAACTAGCTTATGACACGTACAACGGGCAGAGTGGTAACGGCTTAATATGGAACAAGATTAGGACTAAACCCATATGGCTCTATTCAAAAATACTTTATAATGACATTCGGACCTTGTGACGGGGCGTATAATCACTGGTTTTCTGTTTTGTTTTTGTATTTGTGTTTGGAGGCACAAGCAGGACGGTACCGTCCCCATTGTTGTTGGTTTAGATTTCTTAAAAACTACTTAAAGTGGTATAGTAAGCAAACTTGTTAAATTTGTTGACGACACAAAAATAGGAGGAGTGGCCAACACTGTTGCAGCAGCAAAGGTAATTCAAAAG